>NC_080163.1:153148585-153429919 GCF_950295315.1 Erinaceus europaeus
ATTCATCACCCTCATTTTGTAAACCTGAAGGGCCAAGCTCAGACAACAGAGGTAAAGGACATACTTACTTGTAAACTATGGAGTTTGGACGCAGGGCAATATGATCATAGGATCCACAAGTTCACCCTGTAATACCATACCACCTCTTTACCTGCTGATAAAAATAGTTCACATGGTGCCAGAAGATAGCTTATTCAATAAGGGCACATGCCTCCTGACACCTCATAGAAGGGCTATAATACTGGGGGAAGCTCTAGTGCTGTGGCATCTCTCCTTCTCTCTGTCCTTATCTGAAATAGTGAAACCCAGGTAAAGATAATTTTTTTTTTTCTTTTCAAGAGCACGTGAAAAGGTGCTAATGGAATACCAGTATGTACAAACTGGAATTTCTAAAAAATGAAAAGGACTGACAAGTCTAAATGCTGATGAACACATAGGACAATAGACACACCTATACTGACATACTGCTGATGGAGTTTTAAATAGAACAGCCACTTTGGAATGTGATTTGGAAGTTTCTTAAAAAGTTAACATGGGAACCGGGCATTAGCGCGGCAGGTTAAGCACACATGGTGAGAAGCGCAATGACCAAACTCAAGGATCCCAGTTCAAGCCCCTGGAGGGGGAGTCACTTCACAGGTGGTGAAGCAGGTCTGCAGGTGTCTATCTTTCTCTCCCCTCTCTGTTTTCCCCTCCTCTCTCCATTTCTCTCTGTCCTATCCAATAATGACAGCAATAACAAAAACAATAATGACAACAAAAGGGGAAAAAATAGCCTCTAGGAGCAGTAGATTCGCAGTGCAGGCATTGAGAGCCCCAGTGATAACCCTGGAGGCAAAAAAAAAAAAAGTTAACATAACCTTATTATATGACCTAGTAATTCCACTCCCAGGCATTTAACAAAAGAAATGAAAGCTTGCTTATTCATGTTCCAGCATCACTAGAACCAGATGTCACTTAGCTCCATAATGGAAATAACTGAAATGCCCATCAACAGATGAATAGATAAACAAATGATGGTCTGCAACTGGGGTCAGTTTAAGAGTGGACACAATACAGCACCCCACTGTTATGGAGAGAAGTGACAGTGAGAATCCAGAGCCAGGCAGAGAATCTGGGAGGGACAAAGTTTGTAAGAATCTAGACTGCATCCAGTCCAACTTTTTGTTTGTTTGCTTTTGAAGGAAGCAACCATCACCAAGCCTTCCCTGAAAGAAGTTCTGAAAGGTCTCCTATAAACAACCAGACCACCACAACTAGGACATATATCAAAACACTCTAAAACTCTACAAGAATGGCGTTAAACTATCTTCAATCTTTGATATCAATAAATGTGAATGGCCTGAATTCACCTATTAAAAGACACAGAGTAGGAAGATGGATCAGAAAACACAACCCAACAATATGTTGTCTATAGGAAACTCACCTAACTCAACAAGACAAACACAGACTTAAAGTGAAAGGATGGAAATCTATCATACAAGCCAATGGCCCACAAAAAAGGGCAGGAACAGCTATTCTCATATCTGACATGATAGACTTTAAAATAGATAAGATTAAAAAAGATAGGAATGGACACTACTTAATGCTCAGAGGATCAGTCAATCAAGAGGACTTAACAATTATTAATATCTATGCACCCAATGAGAAGCCATCTAAATACATCAAACTTCTACTGAAAGAGCTACAGCAATATATTAACAGTAACACAATCATAGTGGGGGACTTTAACACCCCACTATCTCAACTTGACAGATCATCCAGGAAGAAAATCAGTAAAGACATAAGGGAGCTAAATGAAGAGATAATTTTCAAAGTCATTCATCCCAAGAAACTGGAATACACATTTTACTCAAATCCACATGGATCATTCTCAAGGATAGACCATATGTTAGGCCACAAAGACAGCATCAGCCTATTCAAGAGCACTGAAATCATCCCAAGCATCTTCTCAGACCATAGTGGAATTAAACTAACACTTAACAATCAACAAAAGATTAGTAACAGTGCCAAAATGTGGAAGCTCAACAGTACACTTCTTAACAACTTCTGGGTCAAAGAGGAAATCAAGGAAGAAATCAAAATGTTTCGAGAGTTCAATGAAAATGAAGACACAAGCTATCAAAATATTTGGGACACAGCTAAAGCAGTCCTAAGAGGGAAGTTCCTAGTTATACAAGCACACATTAGGAAACAAGAAAAGGCACAAATAAACAGCCTGATTGTACATCTTAAAGACCTAGAAGAAGAACAACAAAGGAATCCTAAAGCAACCAGAAGGACAGAAATCACTAAAGTTAGGGCAGAAATAAATAACATTGAGAATAGGAAAACCATACAAAAGATCAATGAAAGTAAATGTTGGTTCTTCGAAAGAGTAAACAAAATCGACAAACCTTTAGCCAGACTCACATAACAAAAAAGGGAGAAGACCCAAATAAATCGGATAGTAAATGAAAGAGGAGAAATCACAACAGACACTGCAGAAATTCAACATATCATGCGAGGCTTCTATGAACAACTATATGCCACCAAGCTAGAGAACCTGGAAGAAATGAATGATTTCCTAGATACCTACCAACTTCCAAAACTAAGTCAAGAGGAAGTGGATAACATGAACAGGCCCATCACAGCTAATGAAATTGAAACAGTTATCAAAAATCTCCCCAAAAATAAAAGTCCTAGACCAGATGGTTTTACAAATGAATTCTATAAAACTTTCAAAGAAGAACTAATACCTCTACTTTTAAAAGTCTTCCAGAAGATTGAAGACACTGGAATACTCCCTGCCAGCTTCTATGAAGCCAACATCACCCTGATACCAAAAGCAGACAGGGACACAACCAAAAAAGAAAACTACAGACCAATATCTCTGATGAACATAGATGCGAAAATATTGAACAAAATTCTAGCCAACCGGATACAGCAGTATATCAAAAAGATTGTTCATCATGACCAAGTGGGGTTTATCCCAGGTATGCAAGGTTGGTTTAATATACGTAAATCAATCAATGTGATCCACCACATCAACAAAAGCAAGACCAAAAACAACATGGTCATATCAATAGATGCAGAGAAAGCCTTTGACAAAATACAACATCCCTTTATGATCAAAACACTACAAAAAATGGGAATAGATGGAAAATTCCTGAAGATAGTAGAGTCTATATATAGCAAACCTACAGCCAACATCATACTCAATGGTGAAAAACTGGAAGCATTTCCCCTCAGATCAGGTACTAGACAGGGCTGCCCACTATCACCATTACTATTCAACATAGTGTTGGAAGTTCTTGCCATAGCAATCAGGCAGGAGCAAGGAATTAAAGGCATACAGATTGGAAGAGAAGAAGTCAAACTCTCTATTTGCAGATGACATGTTATTATACATGGAAAAACCTAAGGAATCCAGCAAGAAGCTTTTGGAAATCATCAGGCAATACAGTAATGTGTCAGGCTATAAAATTAACATTCAAAAGTCAGTGGCATTCCTCTATGCAAACACTAAGTTAGAAGAAATTGAAGTCCAGAAATCAGTTCCTTTTTCTATAGCAACAAAAACAATAAAATATCTAGGAGTAAACCTAACCAAAGAAGTAAAAGACTTATATACTGAAAATTATGAGTCACTACTCAAAGAAATTAAAAAAGACACAAAGAAGTGGAAAGATATTCCATGTTCATGGGTTGGAAGAATTAACATCATCAAAATGAATATATTACCCAGAGCCATCTACAAATTTAATGCTATCCCCATCAAGATCCCAAGCACATTTTTTAGGAGAATAGAAAAAATGCTACAAATATTTATCTGGAACCAGAAAAGACCTAGAATTGCCAAAACAATCTTGAGAAAAAAGAACAGAACCGGAGGCATCACACTCCCAGATCTCAAACTGTATTATAGGGCCATTGTCATCAAAACTGCTTGGTACTGGAACATGAACAGACACACTGACCAGTGGAATAGAATTGAGAGCCCAGAAATGAGGCCCCACACCTATGGACATCTAATCTTTGACAAAGGGGCCCAGAGTATTACATGGGGAAAGCAGAGTCTCTTCAACAAATGGTGTTGGAAACAATGGGTTGAAACATGCAGAAGAATGAAACTGAATCACTGTATTTCACCAAATACAAAAGTAAATTCCAAGTGGATCAAGGACTTGGATGTTAGACCAGAAACTATCAGATACTTAGAGGAAAATATTGGCAGAACTTTTTTCTGCATAAATTTTAAAGACATTTTCAATGAAACGAATCCAATTACAAGGAAGACTAAGGCAAGTATAAACCTATGGGACTACATCAAATTAAAAAGCTTCACAGCAAAAGAAACCACTACCCAAACCAAGAGACCCCTCACAGAATGGGAGAAGATCTTTACATGCCATACATCAGATAAGAGTTTAATAACCAACATATATAAAGAGCTTGCCAGACTCAACAACAAGACAACAAATAACCCCATCCAAAAATGGGGGGAGGACTTGGACAGAATATTCACCACAGAAGAAATCCAAAAGGCCGAGAAACACATGAAAAAATGCTCCAAGTCTCTGATTGTCAGAGAAATGCAAATCAAGACAACAATGAGATATCACTTCACTCCTGTGATAATGTCATACATCAGAAAAGGGAACAGCAGCAAATGTTGGAGAGGGTGTGGGGTCAAAGGAACCCTCCTGCACTGCTGGTGGGAATGTCAATTGGTCCAACCTCTGTGGAGAACAGTCTGGAGAACTCTCAGAAGGCTAGAAATGGACTTACCCTATGACCCTGCAATTCCCCTCCTGGGGATATATCCTAAGGACCCCAACACATCCATCCAAAAAGATCTGTGTACACATATGTTCTTGGCAGCACAATTTGTAATAGCCAAAACCTGGAAGCAACCCAGGTGTCCAACAACAGATGAGTGGCTGAGCAAGTTGTGGTATATATACACAATGGAATACTACTCAGCTGTAAAAAATGGTGACTTCACCGTTTTCAGCCGATCTTGGATGGACCTTGAAAAAATCATGTTGAGTGAAATAAGTCAGAAACAGAAGGATGTATATGGGATGATCTCACTCTCAGGCCAAAGTTGAAAAACAAGATTAGAAAAGAAAATACAAGTCGAACCTGAAATGGAATTGGAGTATTACACCAAAGTAAAAGACTCTGGGGTGGGTGGGTGGGTGGAGAGAATACAGGTCCATGAACGATGATGAATGACATAGTGGGGGTTGTATTGTTAAATGGGAATCTGGGGAATGTTATGTATGTACAAACTATTGTATTTACTGTTGAATGTAAAATATTAATTCCCCAATTAAAGAAATAAATTATTTAAAAAAAAAAAAGAAAGTCAGACAAAGACTTGCCATATGACCCTGGGTTTTACACTCAAGAGAAATAAAAGTGTGAGTCTTCGTAAGAGAGAGAGGAAGAGAAGAGGCAGTGAGGGAGAGGGAGCCAGAGTATAACTTTGGCATATATGATGCTAAGGATTGAACTCAGGACCTCATGCGCCACCTCCAAGGCCATACTAGGTAAGTTCATCACCAAGAGCCACATCAGGTGGCAGATCATAAAGGCTAGATCTTAGAGTATTATTAATCTCTGTCTACCCAAAATCCACATGCTGAATTCCTAACTGCATCATCTCTCCTTCACTGTGACTGTAGTTGGAGTAAGGAAGTAATTAAGCTTAGATGAACTTTTAAGAGTGAGGCCTTGATCCCACAGGATTAGTGTTCTTAGAAAAAGAGAAGTCAGAGAGTTCATTTGCTCTCTCTTTCTCTCCCTTTCCAGAAATAAGTGCCTAGGAAACTAGAGAGCACACAGTGAAGAGGCGGCCATCTATAAGCCTAGAAGAGAGGTCTCACTAGAAAACAAATGGGCTAGAACCATGATACTGGCTCGCTTGCCTCCAAAACTATGAAATAAAAATTTCTGCCATCTCCCTATTGTGGTTCCTTGGGTCTTGGTTATACAGTCAGTTGGCTAAGAGGGAGTGTGCAAAGGATCACACAACTAGCTATTAACAAAGCTGATCCGAAACTTGGTTCAAACACTATAGACTCTTGTATGGCCAAGGCTTAGGGAAGGAAACAATAGGCCTGGTCTGATGTGTGACCCTGTCTTGGCCAGGGGTGCAGGCCTCACAGTTGGCAGAGAGGCCTGTTTCTGTGAAGGCTGCTTCTAGAGGCGAAAGCCCTGAGAGCACTGGGCAGGTCAGGGCAGAACCCACGGGTGGCTGCTTCCCACATGGAATAGCGACAGCAGTGGAAGTGTCCTTTCAGTTTGGGAAGATGGGGACACCTACCCAATGTGCTCCTAGTTGGGTGTGTGGTCCAGTCAAGGGAATATGTGCAAAATGTTAGTGACAGTAACCGCTGGCTTCCCTGGATTCCCGTCCCCACCCTGAGCCTGCTCCCTAGGTTCTGCCATCTCACTCTCACCAGGCAAACAACACTGAGATCCACTTTCCCTCTTCCCACCAGCCAGGGATCAGACACAAACTGACAGCTCACGTGGCCCTTTGTCTTCCCCTGCAGCCCCACACAACATCATTACCCTTGACACAGATGTAGCCACTGGAATACTTGGCTGTTTTTCTGCCTGATTTGGTGGTTTTATTTCCATGGCTCAGTGGCCTGTGTGTGCCAGCCCACACTGGAGCTTTCTTGGGGCTATACAGGCCCACCCAAGGCCCTAGCCCCAAACTTTGTGGCCTATGGCCTCCTACTACTCCTACCTCTCCCACTAACAGTCTGCTGGCTGTCAACGCCCGTCTTGAGAGATGCCAACCTTCAACTCAAACTGCCAAACTTCAACTCAACTGCCTTTGACACTCTGTAGCTTCTTCTCTTTTGGATACAATGGAAGAACTCTGTGCCTGGCAGTCACCTCGACTTAGCAATTAAGTTCTGCTGGGAGAATTTATAGATCCTGTTAGCATTTATAGAACTGAACTGGGGATGCAGTAGGGTGCTCTTAGAAGCCACCTAGTACCTGAGAAGAGTGAGTGTAACACTGAGATCTTTCCAGGCATGAAGCTAGGGACTTGCCTGAGGTCACATAGGTGGAGGGAACTCAGTTTTTCTGTAAACGTTTGCTGTTCTGTCACAGAGTTGAAGTCTGAAAGATCTATGGTTGAAGATGGCCTCTCCCCTGCCATAAGCTCCAGTCTCTCTCCCTGCTGTGTAGCTTGGGGTGGGGGGTGGGGAGGAGGCTACCTAAGTTCTGCCCCTCCAGTGCCAGAAAGTCAGTGAGAAGAGACTGAACCTTCACTGGCTACTCTCTCCTTGTACTGGAATGACTGGTGAGATGAGGTGAGTGGGTCAGTGTGTCCTCACCTTTACTTCTCCCCTGGAGGAAACAGTCTCTCTGAAGAGATTAGGCCTCCTTCTTTCCCTGTTCAGCTCAGAGACTACAAGGTCCTGGCATGCCCCGGATGACAATACTTTGAGTAGTTATCCACACACAGCAGCTCAACGCTTGGTCCCAGGCTGTGATCCCTGGTTTTTCCTGGTGGGAAAGTTGAGAAGGAGAACAATGACTTGCGTTTTCATCTGACAGGTTAAAAGCACACATGCTGGGATAGACTGCCTGGGTTTGCCACTGGTCCACAGCCATGAGAGCTGAGGTTTCCTCTCTCAACTTCAGCTTTCACATCTGTAGAAAGGACAGGTATATGCCTACCAGTCAGGATCCTATCAAGAAACATGGTGCTCTCAAATGAGCAAGAGGAGGAGGCTCAGCACAGGATGGTGTAGGGCATGGAGCTGGGCACCATCAAGATTGCTTAGAGGTGTCCAGGGCTACCCTTCTCTACACTCTTGGAGGCAAAAAGAGTGAAACTGAGCCCACTCTAACTCCTGAGGAGCAGGAAAGAGACATCTGCCCCCTGAAATCTGCTGCTTCATACCCAGTCACACGCTGAGCTGCCCAGTAGTGGCAGCAACAAAAGCAGAAGACAGTGGCCCTACCCTCTGCCTTCTGCTGTCTGGAGCACCCTGGATTTAGGGAAGCTAGAGTTGGAGTGATTATTGGGAAGTAGGAACATGGCTCTGGTTCTCTGTGGGGACAGGAGAGAGGCTCACAAGTGGAAAAATCCTTGGCCTAGAAAACAAGAACCCTAGAAAACAAGAACCCTAGTTTTCATCCCAGAACCACTGTGACCCAAGGCATGACCCTGTGCAAGTCTCTCCTCACATGGTGCCTCAGTGAGAGAAGCATGGCTGAGAGAAGGGTTATATAACTTAACAGGGTGCTAAAACTTTTCTTTGGTGGCTGGGGAAGATAGCTCGACAGAGCACTGGACTTGCAAGCCTGAGCTTCCTGGCTTGATCCCTGGATTTACATGTACCAGAACGACGGTGTTCTGGCTCCTCCCTCTCTCTCTCCCTTTCTTTTTTTGTCATGTGAAACTTTCTCACAATAATAATAATATATTCATTTTTTAAAAAAGTTTAGGAAACAATGGAAGATACACATACCCATAAATTCCTTTTCTGTAGGGACCCTGATGTTGTAACACTCAGTGTGGTTCTGCAAGGAGAGACTCAAACTTATTTGACAAGAAGAGAGCATTCTGTTCCACCACAAGGTAGGAATGATGTCTGGGGAGTCCTGGCCTAGAAGGAAGTCAGGGATTCTTCCAGCACACAACCGACTGCACAGTAAAACACTCACTGAGGAAGCAAGTGTAAGACTTCTAATCATGCCTCTCACTGCAGAGCAGAACTCTTGGACCTGGTCCCAAAAGGGCAACATCTGGAAACCCAGGTAGTTTACATTTCATAGCACAGCTCAGACCCTGAAAATACTGATGGAGGTTCTAGTCTGGTCCAGGAAAGCTTCCTTCTCCTCCTCAGCCACTTGCCATCAGAGGAACCAGCTGGTCTCGGCACCACACAGGGAAGTGTGGCAGGAAGGAGACAGCATGGAAGACAGAGAGCTGGAAAGAATGGGGGCAGGGGTAGATTTATTTTGGTACTGTGTAATTCAGGACTGTGTCCAGGGACCCAAGGCCAGAGACATTGTAGGAGTAGGGTCTGGTTGTGTGAAGGCTCATGATCCATTTTTCAAGGAGCCATTCACCATTCTCTGGCAGAAGAGAAGCCAGCCTCCTAGCCATTGAGCTACTAGAAAGCAGTAAAGAGAGCATTTCATACCAATTCCCATGAGAGAGCAAAAGTCATACTCAGAGAAAATTCAAAGCCTCTAGATTAAAGGAGAAATGTGGAAAATTAACAAAGTCCATGAAGTCTGATTATCACATGTATAGAACCATCACAATTTTTTTTAAAGATTTTATTTATTTATGAGAAAGACAGGAGGAAAGAGAAAGAACCAGACATCACTCTGGCATGTGCTGCCAGGGATCAAACTCAGGACCTCATGCTTGAGAGTCCAAAGCTTTATCACTGCGCCACCTCCTGGACCACAGAACCATCACAATTTTACCAATGAGGAAACTGAGCCCTATGCTGGGGGAAAGGGAGAGGAGACTCTCTATATGTACTGGAAGAAGGCCCCCCTGAGGAGCCTCAGAGCAGGGATCCAGGGTTGCCATGGTCTTCAGGGTGTGCGGTTCAATCTGCATTGGTTAAGCTGGTAGTAATGGGAAGCCTCCATCTGCCACCTAACCAGGGTTTCTGCAGGGTTTCTGCAGGGTTTCTGCAGGGTTCAGCAAGCTGATCCTAGATAGTGTGCTGGGAGTGTGTGGTCCAGAGAGGCAATGCAGTAGCTGAATGTACAGGGGTTACAGTACAGGTGGACAGGGGCAGGATCAGAACATGTTTTCTGTCCTTAGCCTATACCTCTCTCTTTTAGTCTTTATCTTTAAAGAGATTTATTTTGGGAGTTGGGTGGTAGCACAGTGGGTTAAGCGCAGGTGGCACAAAGCGCAAGGACTGGCTCAGTGATCCAGGTTCGAGCCCCCAGCTCCCCACCTGCAGGGTAGTCACTTCACAGGCGGTGAAGCAGGTCTGCAGCTGTCTATCTTTCTCCCTCTCTGCCTTCCCCTCCTCTCTCCATTTCTCTCTGTCCTATCTAACAATGGCATAAATAACAACAACAATAATAACTACAACAACAATAAAAAAAGAGATTTATTTTTTAAATTTATTTTGGATACATACAAAGAGAAATTGTGATGGAAGGGGATGGATGAGAGGGAGGAAGAGAGGGAGGGAGGAAGAGAGACACCTGAAGCACTACTCTACTGCTTGTGAAGCTTCCCCCCTGTAGGTGGGGACTGGGAGCTTGAACTCGGGTCCTTGAGCAGTGTAATGTGTGTGCTCAAATAGGTGTACCAATACCCACCCTTGACTGCAACTATCTTCGGTTGCTTATGGTAGCCTCTCAGTTTTTTTTTTTAAAGATTTATTTTATTTATACACATGAAAGAGTTTCATATCACACACACACACACACACACACACACACACACACACACACACACGGAGGGAGGGAGAGCGAGAAAGAGAGAGAGAGAGAGAGAAAGAGAGAGAGAGAGAGAGAGAGAAAAACTACTATATGTAGTGCTGGGACACAGTGGTGTTTCCTGGGAATAGAACAGGCAGCCTCAGATATGTAAGTCTAATATTCTACCAGTTGACCCACTTCCCCAACTGCTCTCAGCTTTTCGCTACCTACCTACCTACCTACCTACCTACCTACCTACCTACCTACCTACCTACTTACCTACCTATTTTCTACACAGCACTCATGATGAGCATCTTCAGAGACAAGCCATGTTTGGGCTTTGCTAATTAAAGCCTTCAGTGACTGCCTAGTGGGGCTAGGGACAAAGCCAAAATTTCTGCTATAGCCAGAAGCTCTTCTACCTGGCTGCCCCTGTATGCTTCTTTAGATTATTCTCTTGTAACTCTCCCCCTTTGACTTTTGGGTTCCAGTCATGCTGGTAATTCTTCAGACCTTGCACTTGGCCGGAACAGTCTACCCTCAGGAGTCTCTCCTAAACTGTTCCACCTGCTTGTTGGAGGTCTTTGTTATAGCAGGTAAGCCAGTTTCCTGACTGATACACACTGGTATATGTAGCTGAGGTTCAGGGTAGAAAAGAGTGGAATGTTCTTCTCCTCTCTTGCTCTCTAAATTAGTAATACTAATTTTACTATTTTATTTTGGACTTACTTGATTAGAATTCCCTTTTGTTGCCTTTGTTTACCATTGTTGTTATTATTGTTGTTGTTACTGCTGTCATTGTTGTTAGATAAGACAGAGAGAAATGGAGGAGGGGGAGACAGTGAAGCAACTCCCCTGCAGGTGGAGAGCCAGGGGCTTGAACTGGGATCCTTATTCCAGTCCTTGTGCTTCTCACCATGTACGCTTAACCTACTGCACTACTGCTGGCCCCCACTAATACTAATGTTTGCCTGCTTTTTGTCAGATACCTTGTTGCTGCACAGGTCAGGCCAGGCCTGCAGTCAGGACACTCAGTGGCTAAAGAACACCCATTGTCTGCCAGACTGAGCTCCATGCTGGCAGCACCCCTCTCTGGTTTTCTCAATACATGTAGAAAGCCAAGTGCATGTTTCTCAAATGAATGAGTGAATGAAGAAAAAAAAAAGGGACAAATGTGGGTGCCCAGGAGAAGGGAAAGACACTTTCAAATGTAGGGCCTTGTCATTCAGGATCCTTTGGGCACATGGTCTTCTCCAAGACACCAACTCTGTGTTGCCAGGATTCACTTGTCACTGACTGTTTTCTTGTCTAGTATCCCGAGGCAAGACTCTAGTTCCTGAACCATGTGGATGCTAGAGACTGAATGTTTGTGATCCTCTCTAACACCCATATGTTAAAATTTATGAGGAAGCAGAGCCTCAGCAGATACTTCCTTGACCTTGGATCTCCAGCCTCTAGAACTAAAGCAAAACTGAAGGAATCATGACCCACCCCTGATGCAACTTGGCCTGACAGTTCCCAAGGAGAACTTATGCACCCAGACTTTGCATGGGGCTCTGTGTAGACTCACCTCACCCACATTCCTGTATTTATCTAGCTGTCAAGATGGTCTGCAGTGAGGGGGCAGGTGTCATCTCCCAGCTCTTTTCTCTTCTCTTTGTGTCCTGTGAGTACTGTCAAAAAGGCCAGTTTTGCTTTTACTTAAGCTCCCTTGCTGCTTGATCATGGTGAAGTGAGAAGTCAGGTTGTTCTGCTTCTTCCTTTTGACCCTAGACTCCTTGTGAGTGTTTGTTACCTGCATCTTGGAACCAGGAACACCCTAAATACCCAAGGGGCTAGTCTAGAACATGGTGTCACACAGCTGGAGAGGAAGCCCTGAATCTTCTGAGCCAGGAAGAAATGGCTAGGTCTACTATTATCACTTAGTCCCAATTTAGAAAGTAAAATATGTAGGAGCTATGTGGTCAGCTCAAGGGAAATCACTTAACAGTTACAGTTAGGGCTTTGAATACCCAGCATCCAGGATTAATTACAGTCTGCTTTCCCACCCCCCAATCACTTCCTTCTCTCTCCTTCTCACCTTCCTTTTCCTGTCCTTCCTCTTTCAGGAATGGAGCTCACATTTACAAAATTTCATTGCTCCTGACTAACTTTTCAATCATCTAGAGATGGGGTGGGGACAGAAAGCACAGCATTGGAATTCCCCTCTTTCTCCCATTATGCTAATTCCATGTGGTGCCAGGGTTCAAACCTGGCAAGGCGGGCATCCTACCCAGTAAACTAGCTCCCCTGCTCCTGCCCCGCTTCCTGAAAATAAGGTCAGGGGGAAGATTCACACTTGGTCTGGTGCTTCTGGGTGGAAGACCTCAAGGCAAACAGATTTTTTTTTTTTTAATTCCAGTGAATTATTTTCCCAACAATTCAGTCCCAAAAGCAACTTTTTAGGATTCCCTGGGGTAGCATTTTATAGAAATGTCCTTCATCTCTGGGCCTGAACCACAAGATGTCCATGATGGGGACCCTGAAGTCTACCAAGGAGATACCCTCATGATTTTACTAAAGCAGAGAATAGCTCACCACTATCAAATTCAGGGAAAAAAAAAAAAGGTTTTCTTCTTATTACACGATGAGTTCCAAAACTCAGAAGAACTCACATTTCCCCACATCAACACCTCTTCCTTAAATGAAAGTCATACAAGAATTGGGTTTGTCCAAGCCGATTCTAGTCAGCTCACTGTTTCCCTAGAATGACGTGACAACAGGACAGTGGTTTCTGCCGTGATCTGAGGTCCTGTGCACTCACTGGCTTATGCCACCCTCTCACAGGAGCATCTGTCTCCTTCCTTCCCTTCATCTGTAATGCCTGATCAATCTTTTAAAACCAAAGCAGGTGCTGTTTAGCTTCAAGACATAGGGTGTTCACAGTACCTGGTGTTCCCTGAGCATCTACTGTGTGATGGGTCCTGCTCTAAGACATTGCACTTATTAAACCATTTATCATCAAATAACCCACTGAGGTGCCACTATTATTAGCTTCATCACTGTCACCCACTTCACGGCTCCCTCACTGCACTGCCATGAGAATAAAAAGCACATCATCTCCTGGTATCTGCTCTCTTCTCTGACTAGGAGGCAGGGGTTGGTCTTCACCATTAACTGGATGCTTTCCACTGGCCACTCAATGAGGAACACAAGGGTCTGCTCCAGGTATCCTTACCCTGGTTCTTGAAAAGCGCAAGAAGGTAAGAAAAGAAACCTGTCCTAGTGGCCCAGGAGGTGGTGAAGTGGCTATAGAGCTGAACTTAAAAGCATGATGTCCCAAGTTCAATCTCTGGCATCTCATCTGCCAGAGTGATGCTCTGGTGGTTTTTCTCTCTCTCTCTTCATCATAAATAAATACTTTAAAAAAAAAGTATACCTCAATGGGTTGTGTGATGGCTAAATGACTTAGTAAGTGTAAGGAAGGTCTTAGAGCAGAAACTGACACACAGTAGGTGCTGAAAAAACATCAACTATTATTATCATCATATGACTTTTTAAAAAATTTATTTGATAGGACAGAGAGTTATTGAGAGGGGAAAGGGAGATAGAGAGACAGAGCACTGCTTTTGTGAAACTTACCCCCTGCATGTGGAGCCTGGGGGCTTGAACCCAAATCCTTAAGAATGGTAATGTGTGTGTACTCAACCAGGTACACCACTACCTGGCCCCAACATTATATCTTGAGGCAAAGCAGCAGCTACTTCAGTTTTAAAAGACTGATTAGACATTATATAATATTATAATGTATATATTTATTTGCTTTTTAAGGAACTCTGTTCTACATCTTTCATTTCCTTCTCTGTGGGTTGTCTCTTGATCCAGTTAACAGGCACAACCTTGGCACCGGGCATCTGGCACCAGGCTAGCACTTGGTCCATGGAGTCCTACACCCACTGCATGAACAGAACTCCTCAGACCTCAGGTGTCCATAAACCTCTGTCCAGTACCGAGAGTGATGACAAAAAGCACAGGTGGGCAGGATTATCTCACTTTTCACACTTATGTCTGGCTGCATAAGGTAGACACTATGAAACAAGAGAACAGGGCTGGGTGTTCAGGAGGGTCAGAAAGACAACGGTTAAACCACTTGTAGTTCAGGAAAATCTAAGAAGATATAGTCTCAAAAGCTGAGATTTCAGTTCCTTTTCTTCCCCTCCCATCTGGAAAGGAGCCATTTCTTTGAGCTGGTTCTTCCTTTTGGAAGAGGGCCAGGAAGAGCCACTGGTACCAGGGCCTAAACACTGGATGCCTGCCTTAAGCCAGGAACCTGAGGGCTGATCTGGCAGGGGTAAAAGGGTGGAGCTGGTTGTAGGAGCTAGCTGCATAGCCCTCTACGCCTAGAATGTCAGCTCTGAGAGGTCCCTGAATCAAGGAGTTCCACCTTCTCATCTGGGAATATGATCTCTGCATAAGCTTGATAGTCCCCCTTTCTTTTCATCTTTGTGTCCACCCCTGCCACCCTGTGCACTGCTTGCCAGGAAGTGGATGCAGGATAAATATTTGTGGAATGACGGACCTGACCCTCCCGGGAAAAGAAAATGAGGCCCTGTGTTGGCTGGGTAGTCTGACACAATCTGTTGAAATGGAAACAGTACCGAACAGTGATTCAGAAAACCCAAATCTCTAGTCTTGGGTGTGCCATGTGTCCCCTTGGATAAATCCCTTTCTTGTTTCTGTCAGAGGGGGCCTATTTTACCTCATCTGCAAAACAGAGAGGCAGGACTAGAAGGTCTTAAATGGGGGAGCTGCAAATTCCATTAGTGTGGACAGTTGAGGGTCAGAGTGTGGCCAGAAGAGACTGATGCAGGCAAGGCCTGATGCCCTGACATGGCAGATACATATGCTGCTGCCTACTGGAAGCTTCTTCCCAGCCTTGGGTTTGAGTAAGTGAGATGAGGCTCTCACTGGAACTGCCAACCACCACTGACATTTCTCCAGGCCCCAGGGAATCCATATACCCATTCAGAGCACCTTATTGTCTGTTCCCAGAGTTCCTGCAAACCACAGGCCAAATAGCACTGTGCTGTGGAGATGCCACAGTATTTTCATGATAAAAAAAAATATATATAGTGTTCTGAGCTCCAGGGTGTGACTTAAATATCAAGATTTCTTTTACCAGAGGAGATACAGTGACATTATGGAAACCTAAGTGTGAAATCTCATTCTGTCTCCTCAGAGTGTTGCTATTTATTCCAGGGGGTAGGTTTTCTTTCTTTCTTTTTTTTTTAATATTTATTTATTCCCTTTTGTTGCCCTTGTTGTTTTATTGTTGTAGTTATTTATGTCATCATTGTTGGGTAGGACAGAGAGAAATGGAGAGTGGAGGGAAAGACAGAGAAGGGGAGAGAAAGATAGACACCTGCAGACCTGCTTCACCGCCTGTGAAGCGACTCCCCTGCAGCTGGGGAGCCAGGGGCTTGAACCGGGATCCTTATGCCGGTCCCTGTGCTTTGTGCCACCTGCGCTTAACCCGCTGCACTACCGCCTGACTCCTCAGGGGGTTAGGTTTTAATGAAGCTCCTCCTCAAAGCCTTAGTGAGAGCCCCTGGGCTGCCACTCCTGCCAGCCTGGTTGCTGGGTCTCTTGTCCTACCTAGAGCAACCAACTAAGTACCTCATACTTCTGTTTCTAACATGCAAAGTGCAGATAAAACCTCTCAGATTGTTGTGAGAATTATTTATTAGTATTTTCTTAGTGATACTAATAACTGTGAACATGGCAACTCCATGAGAGCTATTATATACTGAGAACTTTCTTCAGGCACAATCCTAAACAGTTTACATGCATTATCCCATTTAATCTTACTGCAGGTGGATGAAAAAGGTATTATGATTATTTCCGCTTTACAGGCAAAAAGCATTTGAGAGCTGGAGAAGTTAAATAATTTATCTAGGTAGAAACAGGCTGAATCGACCTGCCAACATCCGTGTGCAGCAGAGAAGCAATTACAGCAGCCAGAACTCCTACCTTCTGTACCCCCAAAACAATTCTGATCCACAGTTCCACTAGGGGAGAAGTGATAGGAGGAAGAGGATAAGGGGGCTCTGAACTCCAGTTCCATCAGCACCCAGCAGAGAAGAGGAAAAGGGGAGGGACATTTGGATGTAGTAATAGGGTCATGAGTGGCTTAGAGGGGAAGAGAGGATTGTACCTGGAAGAAAAAGGGTGCAGTTATGTAAGAATGTAGACAGATAGTTGTAGAGATAATGGTTAACCCATGTCTGCAACCTCGGGAGAACTGTGGTGGCCTGCAGTAGAGGGACTGGGGATTCAGAACTCCGGTGGGGGGAACAATGTGGCATTATAGCCCTGTTGACATGTAATTTTGTAAATCAATATTAAATCTCTAATAAAAATTTTAAAAGGGACGAATAAAGGAAAAAATATATATACGTATAATTTATCTAGGGTAGGATTTGAATATAATATCTAATACTTTTGTGTCAGTCATACTAAATGAGTAGGTTCTGTTTTTATCAAAATAATTTTTTTAAAGCATAAACAGTCTTTTATTTACTTATTTACTATTGAATAGAGACAGAGAGAAATTGAGAGGGGAGGAAAAGAGACAGAGAGACACCTTCAACCCTGATGCACCACCACTCGTCAAGTATCACCCTACAGGTAAGGACCAGGGGCTTGTACCTTGCTCCTTACGCACTGTGATGTGCACTAACCTGGTGCACCTCTGCCTGACCCCTCTGTATTCATTTTAACGGGATGACTTTTTAAATGTTTTCTTTTACTTTTCTTATATATCTGATAGGACACAGAGAGATATAAAGGGGAAGGGAAGACAGAAAGAGAGAAAGAGACACATATAGTACTACTTCAGTGCTCATGAAGCTTCTTTTCTGCAGGTCTGGAAACCAGAGACTTGAACCCAGGTCCTCATGCATGGTACTGTTTTCAGCTAGGTGCACTAACACCTGCCCCCAAATAGATTCTAGATTCACTCTAGGAGTTTACAGTTTAGTGAGAGAACTAGGCTTATGTGTAAATGGTAGCTAAAGGAAAACTATTTCTACACAAATTCAAGACAATGCTTCTTTGCTACTGTCCTATCAGTTTACAATATATTTTATAAATGTATGTATGTACATAAATACTTTTTACACTTATTTATACACTTACATTACTGTGTACGTGATACGATTTAGTAACAGGGTCACAGACTCCCCAGCTCCCCCACAGGTTTAACAGAACTTTCTAATCCTATAATTGCCCATTTCTCTCCAGCTTCCTTTCAGAGTCCAAGTTTAGGCCAGTTCAGCCAGACATGTCTTTCTGCTTTTGTGATGCAGATGCAGGAAGGAGGAGTAGAAGAGAGACTCAGCTCAAAGGTTAAGACAATTTACATGATAATGTGCAGGGAGTGACAAGGGAGAGAGGGTGAGAGAGATGAGAGGGTGAAGGAGGGAGGGGTGAGAGAGAAAGATAGAAGGGGGAAGAGAAATAGGAGCAGACTAAGAAAGGCGAGGGACAGGGGAGGAAAAAAATACTTATAAGCAGAGAGGAGAGGGAGGAATGAGGCAGAAAAGGGTGGGAGAGAGGAGACAAATTAGAGAGTTTTGCAGGCTTCCGGGTTAAGAAAGGGTTCTGGAGAACTTGAAGGAGAGAGTTATTTGGGGTGGTGGTGGTGACAGAATGAGAAAGACAGAAAAGAACTGTTGAGAAACATCTTCGAAGCTGTCCTTTGGGTTCCCTTCTCATGTTTGAGGAGAGACATAAGATAAAGAGTGCATGCTTAAAATATATTTTATTTGTTTATTTATTGGGTAGAGACAGAGAAATTGAGAGGGGTGGGGAAGATAGAAAGGGAGCGAGAGACAGCTGCAGGCCCACTTCAGTTTTCCTGAAGCTTTTCCCCTTCTGGTGGGTCCGACAGGGGCTTAGGGGTAGATAGCATAATGGTTATGTCCGACTGGGGCTTAGGGGTAGATAGCATAATGGTTATGCAAAGAGACTCTCATGCCTGAGGCTCTGAAGTTCCAGGTTCAATCCCCCACACCACCATAAGCCAGAGCTGACCAGTGCTCTGGTTAAAAATAAAGAAGAAAAAAAAAAGACCCTATTTAAATAGGGCCTTTCTCTGGACCTGACCCTCAGGGTTGTACTGGGGCTACTCATTCACTACCCATATGAATATGGCTTGTACTGCATGGCCTTCATAAGTCACTAGATAGATCTCTCTATGCCTTGTGTGTTTCACATGTAAAATGGGGAGAATAATAGCAGTGTCTCTTTGGCAACTGCTAGGATGAAATACACTAATGTGAAGTTTACATAAAAATTAGAAAACTGGGGCCAGGTAGTGGTACACCTGATTACATTACAGTGTACAAGGACTTGGGTTCAAGCCCCCGGTTCCCACCTGCAGGGGGAAAGCTTCACGAGTGGTAAAGCAGGGCTGCAGGTGTCTCTATCTCCCCCTCCCTCTCAATTTCTCCCTGAATATTATTTCTATCCAATAATAAATAAATAAAATATTTAAAAAAAAACCCAGAAACCTCTATTATCAGTGTCATTAGTCCTGGTGCCACAGTTTTCTGAGTCCATCTGCTTGCATGTCATTCCCACCTGGAAATCCATTGGGTGAAAACTAGACTCACCATATTTGGCCCAATCTGGCTGGTCACTTGACTATGTGCCAGAGGTTTCATCTTGTCCTCAGTGAACTAGACTGGTAACAGTACAATCCCAGCTCATGGTCCTTATCCTTTTGTTCCCAATGGAAAATTCTCAGCAGGTCCTTGAATTTCTTTTGGCATCATCCCTCGCTTTTTTTGCTGTTCCTTGCCCACTTCCTTGAGACCCTCACAACTCTTGTATAGTCAACTGCTGCAGCCTCCCAACTTACCACCCCTCTTTCAGCTTCTCCTCTGTAAATTATGATAATTTCCTAAGATTTACTTTCATCCCATCCCTCCCAAGTTCCCAATTTACCAATGGCTGCCAACTGCCAACAGCATAAAACCCAAACTCTGTGACATACCTTCCAAGACCCATGCAATTTCAACCCATCTGCATCTTCCAACTTCCCTATTCCTTGTTTTAAAAATATAGTTTATTTTTTAATTTACAAATTGGAAACACTGATAGGACCATAAAATAAGAGGGGTACAATTCCCACCACCAGAACTCTGTATCCCATCTCATCTTGATAGCTTTCCTATTCTTTAAGCCTCTGGGAATATGGACACAGGGTCATTATAGGGTGCAGAAGGTGGAAGGTCTGGCTTCTGTAATTGCTTCCCTGCTGAACATGGGCACTGACCCAACTTCCCTATTTCTTATCCAAACTCTATTCCCTTTTCTGGTCACCTGCCTCCTCTGTCAATTGAGTAACTCCTTTGATGACTACTGTTAGGAACAGCTAAAGGGACTGAGACTCTGCTTGCCATGAGTCAATGTTCCTGAAGGGTGCTGTAAAGGCATCTAAAGACTTGGCGGAACTTGTTGAACTGGTAAAGCACCCCCCCCACACACACACACAGCATCCTTCACTCCATACATTCATCACAGAACATGAAAGAGGTGAAAGCAAAAGTACACAATAGTCTTCAGTGAGTCAGTATAAAATTCATAATGAAATAGTGTCTATTTAGACTTAGATATCTTCCTCACCTACATCCTATTACACTTCCCTCAGTCACTCCAAACCTTATCAAAGTAAGGACTGCCAAAGCTGAATAAGGGCAAGAGTCTGGCATACTTTAACAGTGACTCTTTAGTCACTATCAGGCTACCTCATCAGATGGGCCCTAGTCAGGGAGTCCTGAGATTCCCAAACAGACATGATGGGCCTAGACCTCGAATAAATCCCTCTCTCCATTGTTTCTGGTCATCTCTATCAGGAACAACAAAACAGACCCCTTTGTGGACCCCCATAGGACCTTGCCCTCAACTTGGATCAACAATGGTAGAGAATGTTCCATCCTCTGAAGGGAGGATGGACAACATACTCTATGCTACACCTGAGGAAGATGGATCCTGATATTGGGGCAGCTTGGAATGTTCCTACAGATGACCACAAAATGTGAGCTCATATCTACAGGGATGCAGAGGTCACATAGGCTTCTAAGCTGAATATGGGCCCTAGATAAGATCAAACAGATAGGGTTTACAGTCAATAATATTTATACACCTTTCCCATATTTGGGAGCTACACTCTTTCCAGATCCAGCTTTTTGGTCTTTCTGCCAGCCATGACATCATCTTCCCAGACAATAACTAGGATCCACCTGCATATCAGATTTCAGGCTCAGGAAAAAAAAAAAAAAAACTAGTATAGCCATAGGCCCTTTGGTATATAACTAAAATATGCCTACTAGCTATCTACAAAATGGAGACACATCCACCCCCCAACTCTTCATCTGCACTACTCCAGCTTTAGGCTCATTATTATCAACACCTTGTTTGGCTTTATATGTTAGCTCTCTTTTCAGCCACCAGGTTCCAGATGCTACCATGATGCCAACCAGACTTCCCTGGACAGACAACCCCACCAATGTGTCATGGAGCCCTGCTTCCCCAGAGTCCCACCGCACTAGGGAAAGAGAGAGACAGGCTGGGAGTATGGACTGACCTGTCAACGCCCATGTTCAGCAAGGAAACAATTACAGAAGCCAGACCTTTTGCATCTTCCATCTTTTGCATCCCACAACAACTTTGGGTCTATACTCCCAGATGGTTAAAGAACAGGAAAGCTATCAAGGAAGGGATGGGATACAGAGATCTAGTGGTAGGAATTGTGTGGAGTTGTACCCCTCTTATCCTATAGTTTGGTCAGTGTTTCCTTTTTATAAATAAATTTAAAAAAAGAAATAAAAAATTGATGGGGCTTACAGTCAACAATATTTATACAATTTTCCCATATTTGGGAGCTACTCTCTTCCTTGATGCAGCTTTCTGGTCCTTTTTCCAGCCATGACATCATTTCCCTAGACTATAACTTGGATCCACCTGCATATCAGATTTCAGGCTCAGGAAAAAAAAAAAAAACTAGTATAGTCATGGGTCCTTTGGAATATAACTAAAATATGCCTACTAGCTATCTACAAAACAGAGGCCCTCCCAAGTCTTCACCTGCATTATTCCAGCCTTTAGGTTCATGATTAATCAACAATTTGTTTGGCTTTATATGTTAACTCTTTTTTCAGCCACGAGGTTCCAGATGCTACCATGATGCCAACCAGACTTCCCTGGACAGACAACCCCACCAATATGTCCTGGAGCCCTGCTTCCCCAGAGTCCCGCCCCACTAGGGAAAGAGAGAGACAGGCTGGGAGTATGGATTGACCTGTCAATGCCCATGTTCAGCGGGGAAGCAATTACAGAAGCCAGACCTTACACCTTCTATACCACACAGTGACTCCCAGAGGGCTAAAGAATAGGAAAGCTATCAGGGGAGGGAATGGGATATGGAGTTCTAATGGTGGGAATTGTGTGGAGTTGTACCCCTCTTATCCTATGGTTTTGTCAATGTTTCCTTTTTATAAATAAATAAATAAATAATAAATTAATAAATAAATAGAAAAAAATGAGCATGAAAGAGGGACCAGATATGAGGATTCTTAGGAGTGGCACTGATTATCTCCCCTTTACATCTGGCTTGAGGCCACAGAAATGGGGACATGTACGTACACAAGAGCATAATGACTTAAGGTTAAGCATCACAGAATGGGGAAGGGGCCAAGGGTCTGAAAAGCCAGCATGCTTCCGCACATACTTTATACCTTTTTATAGTAATTTATTCTGATCAGATTAACTATAAAACCAGGTGGGTAAAGGAACTCAGGATCTCTCACTTTTGAGGGTCTATGTGTGTCTGTGCCTTGCTTCAATAAAACACCTGCTTTTATGGCCAGGTGGTGACACACTTGTTTAAGCGCATACTTAACCATGCATAAAGACCTGGGTTCAAGCCCCTGCTCCTCACCTACAGGGGGGAAGCTTCACAAGTGGTGAAGCAGGTCTGCAGGTGCCTCTGTCTCTTTCCTCCTCTTATTTATTTATTTATTTGCCTTCATGGTTATTGCTGGGGTTCAGTGTCAGCACTATGAATCCACTGCACCTGGTAGCCATTTTTCATATATATATATATATATATATATAGAGAGAGAGAGAGAGAGAGAGAGAGAGAGAGAGAGGAAGAGAGAGAGAGAAATTGAGAGGGGAAGAGGAGATAGAGAGGCAGAGAGACAGAGACACCTGCAAATATGCTTCAGCACTTGTGAAACGACCCCCCTGCAGGTGGGAGCCGGGGACTCAAGCTGGGATCCTTGTGTGAGTCATTACACTTCGTACTATGTGCACTTAACCCAATGTAAAACTGCCTGACCCCACTCTTCCCTTCTCTATCTTGCCTCCTCCCCCTTAATTTTTCTAATAAAAACAAAGGAAAAATAAATGAGAGAAACAAACCACTTTTCTTGAAACCTGACAGTCTTTGTGATTCTTCACTTGGACACAAGTCCATAACCCTACCAGCAGAGTTTCAAGGGGGACTGCTAGACCCCTTACCCAGCTTCACTTGCAACACTACTAGGCTGTGGTTTCAAGCCCTTTTTCTCACCCATATCTGTACCTGTCAAGTCATACAATATGTCACAGGAGAATTCCAGCCTCATTTCCTCCAAGAAGATTTTTCTGACCACTCATATAAACTTTAAGTCCTATCTTCACAGGAGAAGTTCCTTCTAAAAGGCCCCATTTCTGTGCTGTTTCTGAACCTTTACACAAGAGCACAAAGTCTCAATCAACATCTACCAATTCAGTGATGAAATTACAGGTGCTATTCCTTTTCCTTCTGAGGCCTGGGTAAGTCAGAAATGCTATTCCACTGATGGGGTTTTAGGCCTGTGGCCTATAGCATGTGCTGGGTGCTGTGCTGATGAGGTGATCAAAAAACAGAAGACACAGGCCTTGAGCATAAAGACATTAAATCATGAAGGGTATCTTATTCTATGTTACATTGGTGGATCTTATGGGTTTTGGAAATCTCTAAACTGCACACAAAATTTCTTAGATACGTGCATGGTAAACAGCTCTGGAGAGTTAGGTACAAAGCTTTCATTACTCCTGAAGAGGAACAACTTGTGTTACCTGGGGGAGGCACCACCTACCATGACAAGACTGAGTTCAACTCTGCTGTGCCTGGTGGACTCTGCACCAAGTGCCCACTCTGCTCTCAGCCTCCTTGTCCAGTAGAGCCATCTTTGACCTCCTATGTAAGGGCTGACTTGCTCAGGAAACTCCCCAAAGAAGAAATAATCACAGAGGTCCCAGGGGCTCAACAGTAAAATCCTTAAAATATCATATGCCTATTAATTCCCAAGGAATGATCTCTCAGTTTAGGATAATAAAATGGAAAAAAAAAAATCCCACAGCAGGAGTTAATGTTTTCCAGAACTGAAAGATAAAAGCATTTCAAAGTTGTACTGATTTTTCTGGGTTGTAATCAGGGCAGGAAATTTATGGTAAATAAGAGAGAGCTGATTGGGAGGTGGACATGGCAGTGAGTATGTACTCTCGGGAGAATGTATATTGAAGACCCTGTGTTTGACTGTGTGTGTGTGTGTGTGTGTGTGTGTGTATGTGGAGTGTGTGCTGTGAACACATGAATCTTTTGCATAGTGTCTGTCATCTATCAAATGAAATCCTGGCACCACATTCCCTGTTTGGCAAAAGGGAAACAGAGAGATAAAAGGCAGGTGGCCTGTACCATGTCTGGAGATCATATTAGGCATTTCCTGTTCTGGGCTTTATGCCTAAGTTAATTAAAATGTAAATACATGTGAAGTTCTTTGCACAGTGCCTGGCAGCTAGTAGGTGCTCAATAAAGGCTAGCTATTAATAGCACCCCTATGACCATTATTATGAAAACGCATGTGCTGTGCCCACCCTGCTGGGTCTGGTTATCTGCTGATCTGTCTAGGGATTTGCAGACTATCAGTGTTCTTGGGCACCATTTCCACTGTGTGCACTGTTCTGTCCCCAGCAGTCAGCACCATGTTTGACATGTTGTAAGCCTTTAGTGAATGCTTAGTGGAAATAGGACTGGGGGATCAGCAGTGCCCCCCCTTTTTCCCCACAGGTCCTGGCTGACCCAAACAAAAGCCAGTCCTCCAAGTGAAGAAGTGTTTTCTCTATAAAAGCAGCTCTAAATTTGGCCTCCCAGCAGTGCAGTGGAAGGTGCTTGGCTTCCTCATCCAGGGCTGGCTTCTTCAGTCACTAGATTCCCCAGGAACTGTGGGTGCCAATGCCTCCACTGAGCTAACTCTGCCCCATGGAATTAGAATTTTGCACATGAAATATTGAATTTCACATTTAAAGCTCTCTGTCACAGATGATTTATCGGACCCACAGAAGGACAGACAGTTTTCAGTTTTCCTCTGTGAGGGAAATGATTTCTAACCAAGACAGGGACTGCATATAATGAACAATGGAATCCTACAGAGGCTAGTGCTCTCTAACTGGAGCCTCCTGTGAGGAGCCCAGGTACTCAGAGACCAACATCCTATGCCCTTCTCCATCCTCCTGGTCACAGAAAGAGCACTGCTGGGACTCATAATCCCACCTGGGGGACTAAGAGTCACCTCTGGGTGGAATTCTCTGAAGCTGCTTTCTCCTCACCCTCTCTCACTCCCACCTTCCCTCTTATGTCTCCTTGCCAGTGTAGCTGTATATAGTTAAGTCTCACAGTTAATGCAAATGTTTACAAATAAGAGGCTTTTCCATACTCATTCCAGTCACCATCAGATCAGCCTGGAAACTCATTTGAAAAACAGTCTCTGCTCTAGGACATTTACCAACCCCAACCCCCAGGAAGGAGAGCCCTCTAAGTCTTCAAATTTCACAAGGAGAGGCAGAAAACTTTCCATTCAGATGGCTGCTCTGAGACCACAACAAAG
This sequence comes from Erinaceus europaeus, assembly GCF_950295315.1. Taxonomy (NCBI): domain Eukaryota; kingdom Metazoa; phylum Chordata; class Mammalia; order Eulipotyphla; family Erinaceidae; genus Erinaceus; species Erinaceus europaeus. The sequence continues at coordinate 153,173,965 of NC_080163.1, forward strand.
CAAAAGAAAGCTCTCTTAAGGAGGGGTGATGGTGGCTGGGTATGTACATTGTGAGAGACCCAGTTTAGAACAGTTATCATTCTTTTCCCATTTGAAAAATAAACAACAACTAGTTCTGTGACTGTTGTCTGCTGGAAACTCTGCTGTGGAGGTTTGTCTACCACCGAGGCCCAGGTGTACTGGTGTACTGGCTGAGGATGGTGACTAGCATTCCCTCTACATACCGTCTCTTCTGGTTTCCATGAGGCAGCCTGGTATTCTAAAGAGGAAACTGAGGTAGGCCCTTTCCTTGCTGTGTTCATGGACTCAGCAACCTACCTTTCTTTCCTTGTCACCATATTCGATGCCCAAAGTGTCCATGGCCCGGACGATGGCTGCCAGGGACTGGATGGTGTTGCTGTAGACAACAGGCTTGTATTGTTTCACGTCTTCTCCAGAGAAGCCATCTTCGTGGATGATCCTAGAGGAAAACCACACAAACCACACTTGATGAACAATTGTCCGAGAGCACCAGGTGGTGCACCCTTGGGCCACCTTCCTGTGCCAGGGGCTGAAGGTTAGGTCCAGTTTGGATGGTGAATTATTGGACTGCTGTAGTAACACTATACATTTTGAAAGGAAAAAAAATCTAACTGAATCAACAGCAATTAATCAGAAAAGTCAATAGTGAGAGTGAGAGGTAGGGCAGAGGCAGGGTGAGATACCACAGTCCTGCTCCACTATCCATGAAGTTCCCTTGATGCTGTCCATGATGCTCCCATGTGCTTCAGGGGATCCAACTCAGGGCTCCATACATGGCAAAAGCATGTGCTCTACTCAATGAGCCACTATGGCCATTATGTTTTTATAAAGTTGCCTATTTTCTACAAAAGGGCATTTCACATAAATGGAATCACAGCTAAGTGGTCTTTCATGACTAGTTATTTTCATTTAGCGCAGTGTTTTCATGGTTTATTCACACTATAGCATGGATCAGTGTGCCACCATTACTTTTAATAGCCAAATAATACTTCACAGTGTAGATATGCCACATTTTATTTATCCATTTACCAGCTAATGGGCACTAATAATTCTTGCTGCAAATTAGATTTGGTATTGGGGAATAGTTCTAGATTCTGAGGGGACTAGAACCACCCCAATGAATTTTCAGAGACATAAATTCATTTTTAAGTCCCTTGAGGGAGTATACAACTAGCCTAGGTCAAGTGTGCACAACCTTGGAGGGGCTGCAAAAAGGAAATTTCCAGTTTTCACTTTTGTAAACAACTAGAAAACTAGACAGACTATATGAAGCAAGTACTTTCAGACACTAGAGAACAGACAGCACCAGACTATGACCCCAGATAGGAAGGAAACAAGTATGGTGAGTTCTCTGATTACCTTGGCTTTTCACCTGTGCTGCCACCTCCCTGGCTTTTCACCTGGAGGCAGTTACTAGACTACAGAGCAGAGAGGACCCAGACAGAGTGAGGTCTTACTGATCTGGGGAGGTAAGAGCTGACAGTTCTGAAAGGTTGGGGTGACTAAGATTGGGGAAGCAGAATAAGAGAGAGAGACGTTCACAGAATTCCAGGCAACTGAACAGAGAGCCCCTTGAGTCTGGCTGAAAGGAGGTGAGAATCCACAAACTCAGGAAGGTCCCAGAATCACCCTTATGCTGAACAATTCCCAAAGTTCACTCAAGGTTGGGAGATGTTCAGTTCTGCCAGTTAGAGGGCAGAGTCCTTAATGAACACCTACAGCATTCTGCAGGGCTCCCAGAGGGCTCATGTCATAGTAGTGGGCTAAACTAATCAAAGTAAAGGCTAGACTTTCCCAGACAACATTTAAAAATAGACCTGAAAGGGGATGGGTGGTGCTGTACTTAGTTGAGTACACATGTCCCCATGCACAAGGATTTGGGTTCACATCCCTGGTCCCTACCTGTGGTGGTGGTGAGGGAAAGCTTCATGACTGGTGTAGTACTGCAGGTGTCTGTCTTTCTCCCTCTCTCCCTTTCTTTTTTTTTTTTTTCCTCCTCCAGGGTTATTGCTGGGCTCGGTGCCTGCACCATGAATCCACCGCTCCTGGAGGCCATTTTTTTCCCCCTTTTTGTTGCCCTTGTTGTAGCTTCGTTGTGGTTATTATCATTGCCCTTGTTGACGCAATTCGTTGTTGGATAGGTCAGAGAGAAATGGAGAGAGGAGGGGAAGACAGAGAAGGGGAGAGAAAGATAGACACCTGCAGACCTGCTTCACCGCCTGTGAAGCGACTCCCCTGCAGGTGGGGAGCCGGGGGCTCGAACCGGGATCCTTACGCCGGTCCCTGCGCTTTGCGCCACAGGCGCTTAACCCACTGCGCCACCGCCCGACCCCCCCTCTCTCCCTTTCTGTCTCCCCCTTCCATCTCAGTTTCTCTCTGTCTCTATCCAATAAATGAATAAAGAAATATAGAATAAATAAAATAAAGATTAGAAAATTTTTTTTAAAAAAATGTGAAAAAAATCAAGGTGGTTCATAAGTAACTTAACTGTTTGAGAGAATAAGACCTAAGCTTTTAAAACGAGGACAAAATCCAGATATTTAACAATAAAATACTCACAATATCCAGCATCCATAAAAAATCTTGGATATATTAAGAAATATGTTAGGAAGCTATGACCCAAAACCAACAGAAAAACTGATGAATGGAAAGAGACTCACAAGTGACAGAAATGAGGGAATTAGCAAAATAACATTAAAAAATTATCTATTTAAAAAATATTTTTAAGAATTTAAAGAAGCACCTTTAAAGTATCAAATCTAGTCCTTGTATTTTCTTTTTTTTTTCAAAATATTTCACTTATTTATTATTGGATAGAGATAGAGAGAAATTGAGAGGCAGGGGGATACAGAGAAAGGGAAAGAGATAGAGACACCTGCAGCCCTGCTTCACCACTCGTGAAGCCTTCCCCCTGTAGGTAGGGACCAGGGGCTTGAATGCAATGTGTGCACTTAACCAGGTGTGCCACCACCTGGCCCCTGTCCCTGAATTTTCTCTACTTGTTCTCTCCAGAAAGAACAAGTAGAGCAATGGTTAGAGCTCTGGAGTCAAACAGGCTAGAGTCACCCCACCTTGATCCTGACAAAAGATTCTTTAAAAATTATTTTATTTATATATTTAATGACACACAAACACACACACAAATATGGGGGGGGGAGATATATATATAGAGAGAGACACACAGAGAGAGATAGAGAGAAGAGACCAGATCAAGCACTCTGGTTTATGATGGTGTTGGGGATTGAACCTGGGACTTCAGAGCCTCAGGCATAAAAGTCTTTCTTGCCTAACCATTCTACTATTATGCCCAGTCATAAAGGTTTAAGCTTCTTAGCCTTTGTTTCCTCACATGCTATTGTGAGGAACAAAGAGATAGTGTCTATCATACACATACAGAACGCATGTAATCACTGGCAGCTATTAGTAATAGCCTCACCCTTTACTCAAAATCCACCTAACATAATTCATTTTTTTATTTTTTAAAAATTTTTAAAAATATTTATTCCCTTTGTTGTAGTTATTATTGTTATTGATGTCGTCATTGTTGGATAGGACAGAGAAAAATGGAGAGAGGAGGGGAAGGCAGAGAGAGGGAGAGAAAGATAGACACCTGCAGACCTGTTTCACCGCCTGTGAAGCGACTCCCGTGGAGGTGGGAAGCCGGGGGCTCAAACAGGGATCCTTAAGCTGGCCCTTGCGCTTTGTACCACCTGCACTTAACCCGTTGTGCTACCGCCTGACTCCCAAAAGAATTTTTTTTAACTTGTGTTAGAAATGATGTAAACCTGGGTTTGAGGATTTGCTCCCTGTGTTAAATGATTTAACATGCATCATCTCATTCAATCTATAAAACAATCCTTGAAGATAAAAACTATTAAATTCTCTTTACAAATGAGGACACTTGAGATTAGGTTACCTGAGGCCTCACAGAGAGTGAGTGTCAACCCTGGCATCAGAGAACCTGTTAGTGACTGCCAGGCAGATGCTGAGTGACTGCCCTAGCTCCCTGTATCTAGGTGCCCAGGGAACCCAGGTATTCCATACACAAAATGAGCACCAGAAACTGTCTGCAACACCAGCTCAGGGAGTGGGGGCAAAGAAGTATTTAGCTTGGGGTTAAAGAGGCAGCCCAGTGGTCTTTCTCTTTCTCTTAAAGATTTATTTATTGAGGAGAGGGAGAAAGAAGACCAGAGCATTACTCTGGCATAGGCAATGCCAGGGATCAAACTCAGGACCTCACGTTTGAGAGTCTAATGCCTTTTCTACTGTGCTGCCACCTCCCTGTCTGTGGTGTCTGTACTCTTGTGACAGCTCAGTTCTAAATCCTTGGAGAAGACTAGGCCAATATTTGGACAGCAGGAGTGGAGATTCCTGGACACATAGTAACAGCCAGTGTTGTCTCTCCCTGTAGAAGCAACAAAGTGATCTTCATCTAGATAGTTGAGTGACAGTGTGTGGAACCAATTCCCAGAGACATCTTTTAGTCACTGGATCCAGCCATGCATAAGCTGAACCCTATTCCTACACTTTTAAGTAAGATAAGCCAAATGACTTTTTTTCTGCATAAAATGATTTGATTTGGGTGTATGTCATTTATAACCAGTAGGATTAAAACATGTTTTGTATTTTGATCAGAGTAATAAATAGAGACTATTTCTTAGCAAACAGATTCTGAGAAACAGAAATGACCCACCAGTGAGAATGACACCACCATTTTATGGGGTGCTGGGGACCAAATCTAGTGCCCCAAACATGCAAGGTATATGTTCTAACACTAGAGTGGCTACCTTTTCTAGTCCGACTGAGTGACTTGGTTATAAATGTTCTGCCTACCACAGAGATGCACAAGGTCTATCCCTCTCCAAGGCCTCGCTGGTGGAGGCAGGCATTTGAGGGAGGGAATCCATCAGATATCTCATGCCTGGAAAGCCAGGGTAGCACAAGGAGGCCAAGCTAAATGTTGCACTGCTGCCCACCTAAACTCAGGGACTCTGAGGGTTGCTCTAAACCACCAAGCGAAAGCGAACATAGGGAACAAACAAGGGCTGACTTTGCAGCTCTGAGTATTCAACTTTGGACAGGAGCCACTGGCTGGACTCTGAAAAATTGGCAAACCAGCTGAGGAAGGAGCTCTCAAATAGAAGTGGGAAGTGAGAGAGGGTGGCAATCTAACTCTCCTGAGCAGTTCTGAGCTTCAAGGGAAGAGGCAGACAGAGAGAGACCCCAAGCCTTCCTTGTCATCAGCTCCTCTCTTTGCTACCTTGAGATCTCTGCAGATGTCCAAGCGCAGACCCCCTTTATTTCTCTTCTGCCTCCCAGTGCAGGACTGTGCTCAGCTGCAGTGAGACTCCCCAGGCTCCATGGCCTTATATGGTCACAGAACCACAGCCTTGGGAGCTGGAGGGGGCTTTGGAGGATTGTCTGGCCCAGCAGCCATTCTCCTCCTCTGAATCACAGATGCCTCTGAGATTGTGATAAATTGCACCAACACATTCAGTTTTAGCCCCAATTTTTGGAAGCTTGTGAACTCACAGACCTTAAGTTGCTGAAACACAAGATTTTTTCACACCATCTCCTGGCTGGGTGACTAGCGTCCTCTCTTCTGCTCCTTACCACATCTTTCCTGGCACTGGACTATCTCTTCAGCCCCCACCACCATCTGACCAAGGACTCAAATGAAGGTGGATACTTCTAAAGCCAGACTGTAGCTGGGTGATAGGGCAACTTCCTACATGCCTGTGCTTCAGACTCTTCAACTTCCTTTGGTGATAGTAAGGGTCCTCACTGGGTGGTCAGGATCAAATCAGTCACCATATCTCAGCCCAGGAGGTGATGTGACTCAAGAGGGCAGAATACATGCCTTCCCTTGGGTTTAATCCCCAACATTCTATGGGAGCACCAAGACCAGGGTATATTCTATGGCTGGTGGGTGATGTTCTTGTGTCCCTCTCTCTAGCAACAAACAAACCAAACAAAAAACTGGGAGGTTGGGAATTAGCTTACTGAGGAGGGCACCTTCTTTGTCATGGGTGCTACCCAGGTTAAAGCCCTAGTACATCAATGGAAGAACTGGGGGAAGCTCTGGGGCTATGGTCTTCCTCCCTTCCCCTTCTGAAAAAGCTGGCCTTTAACAATGAAGCACTGGTATGGAAGTGCTTCATTGGATCAAAAAAAAATATATATTGGGCTTAGAAGCAATTACACAGCACTGCACATGTGCAAAGACCCTGCCACTGCACCAAAATACTGTGCGTGGGGTGAAGAGATAACATAAAAGCTATGCAAAATATTCTCATGCCTGAGGCTCCAAGGTCCCAAGTCCAATGCCTGGAACCTCCAATGCACCATCTTATGCCAGGGCTGAGCAGTGCTTTGGTAAAAAATAAATAAATAAAATAAAATAAAATAAAATATAAGACAATACAATTGTTAAAACATCATACCTATATGGAAAAGTGATTGACACAGTATGCACACAGTGGGCATTACTCTTATTATTGCTACATTCTGCAAGTGTGGCAGACACACAAGGCCCAAGTCATGTGTCTGTCCTCTTGAGGACAGGAAGTGACCTGGGTCCATGGAGCAGGAAGGTTGGGAAACCATGTGATGACCACTGTCTGCTGGGATGGGGAAGTAGGGGGTCACAACCTCAGCCACATAAGAGAAGATGGGGTGGGACAGGGAGAAGAAACATGCTCTGGTCTGGAACAGAGAATCTGCTCATTTCCCAAAGGGACATCACAGCAGGAGTAGGAGGTTGAAAGCTGCATTTCCTGACTTGGGGGCTGGCCCAAGATGCCATGAGGTGTGTTTCTGCATACAGCGAGGGTTTCACATGCTGACATTTCTGGCTGAGGGTAGTGCTCAGCACTTGACTTGTGTGACCACTGATGTTGGGGTGGGGTGGGGGGAATCTGGTCAGCATTGCAGATAAATCCCTGGAGCTAGAGCTGCTCCACATGGGTGGGAAAGGGCCACCGTACCTGCATTTTTAGTCAAACAGGAAGATGCAGTGAGTTAATAAGCCTCAAACTAGTAGTTAGGGACTCTATGGAACCTATCAGAACCTATGTTCCAGGTACTGGGAAAGATAGAAAAATGGAAACATTGGTTAGAATACAATGTTTATTTTTAAAGGCTCTACAGAAAAAGAAGTGTGGGAACTTGGGGCAGGAATCCCAAGATCAGATTCTTTTTTTTTTTAAATTTATTTATTTAAGAAAGGAGACATTAACAAAATCATAGGATGGGGGGTACAACTCCACACAATTCCCGCCACCCAATCTCCATATCCCATCCCCTCCCTATAGCTTTCCCATTCTCTATCTCTCTGGGAGCATGGACCCAGGGTTATTGTGGGTTGCAGAAGGTGGGAGGTCTGGCTTCTGTAATTGCTTCCCCGCTGAACATGGGCATTGACTGATCCATACTCCCAGTCTGCCTCTCTCTTTCCCTAGTAGGGTGAGTCTCTGGGGAAGCGGAGCTCCAGGATGCATTGGTCTTCAGTCCAGGGAAGCCTGGCCAGCATCCTGATGGCATCTGGAACCTTTGTGCTCTACCACTAGCCCTCCTCTCTGGCCCTTCATGTTTATTTTTAAAGGCTTTACAGAAAAAAGAAGTGTGGGAACTTGGGGCAGGAATCCCAAGATCAGATTCTTTTTTTTTTTTTTTATGAGAAAGATAGGAGGAGAAAGAACCAGACATCACTCTGGCATATGTGCTGCCGGGGATTGAACTTGGGACCTCATGCTTGGGAGTCCAAAGCTTTACCACTGCACTACCTGTATATGTGTAATATACAGAATTTTAATGAAAGTGTGTGTGTGTGTGTGTGTGTGTGTGTGTGTGTGTGTGTGTGTGTGTGTGTGTGTGAGATAAGCTGGTCGAAGGGGGAGGTGTGAAGAGAATAGGAAAGGTCGTGAAAGGATGATATGGGAGGACACTTAACAAGACAATCTCAATAACCACTTTGGGGTGGCAGTGTTCAATGATTTCTTTTACCATCTTTGTTTTATTTCTCTTAAAATTAGCCGTTTGTTATCTCAAAGAGTAATAACTCGTGCTCAATGGGAAACAGGGAAACTCGGGAATGGAAACTCGTGTTCAATGGGACATATTTATCATAGGGGCCCATTCTGTTCAGGTGAGAAGACTGGAGTAAATAAAGAGTGGTAAAGTCATTCATCAAGAGGACTCTCCTGACAAGCCTGGTATAACATCTGATCAGATGTCGAAGATTTTGAGGTCTTGGTTCTGCCCTACAAGGGCTCTCACTCTCTAGATGAGATGCTGTTGCTGAGACATCAACAGTGGCAATATGAAGTGACATCTGTCAAAGACCCACTGCAGGACGCATGTCTCAGACATGTGGGCTACCACCTAGCAGCCATTCTTTTCTTACCATGACAAGTTCTTTTCCTGACCTCCTTTGCAGCTAAGTAACCATGTGGTCCAGTTCAAATGAGTTAACAAGGAAGGGAAGTCACATAGAAAGACCTCTGAGAAAGGGTATTCCTTCATGATCCAGGGAGGTTTGTGAGAAGAGCTTTCCTGCCTCCTCTTATCTACTGCCTGCCATTCTCTGACTTTCTGCCTTTGTGGTTTTGTTAGGGATTAAGTACTGGAGTCACAGCAGCCATTTTATAACCATGAGGTTAATGCCATTACCCTGAGGGTAGCAAGCCAAGGAGTTCCCACTAATACTACTGAGCCGCCAAATCAGCCCTGGGGCTGTCTGATAACAGAACACATGCTCTTATCATAATGCCCCCTGGCCTGGACAGAGTACTGATCCCCTCTGGAGCTCACACTGAAATAGACATTCTCCAGCTGAGAAACTGTGACCAGAAGAGGGCTTGCTGGCAGAACAGGGGGCAAACTTCCCAGTGGCCTTCCCATTGTATTATAAGCTCCTAATCTTCCTTAAGGCTTTCTTGAGGTGGGCAGGTGCTGGGTAACACCAAGTGAATAACATCATTGCAAGACTGACCAGCTCCTCATGGGGTGCGAGCGCTTCCACACTACGATCATCATCTCTGGCATTATGCGATTCCACTGCAGAATACTGTGCCCCAGTATGGTTCCGTAGCCCCCATGTCCACTTGGTCGATTCCAAATTATATTCCTCCATGAGGATAATTTCTGGAACCATCTGTTCCACCCCGGTTCCATGGCTGCCAGTTCTTAGCAACATCGCCCCGCCAGATATTCGTCGGGATGCGGCATCATCCAAGTTCATTTCCCACGTCTACGCTTGACCGGTCCTGCCAATATGCACGGATATCTTCGCCCAACCTGTCCAACGCTTGACGTCTCGTCACCCAATCTGGTCCCCTATGCCTACACTGAACTTCTCTGTTCCAGTCTCTTGGAAACAGAGTTGGCAGTCAGCTGAGGTAAAGAACAAACACCTCATCACAGACCCCTGTAAGTGTCAACCCGGCTTTGACCTAGCACGTTATGATTGGGCCCTCCTCAATCGCTATCGAACAGGCCATGGCCAGTGCACTGCTATGTTCCATCGCTGGGGAGCCAGAGACGACCCGAACTGCCCCTGCGGCTACAGACTATGACCCACATAGTCAACGACTGCCAGCTCTCCAGATTCAAAGGAGGTCTCGAAACTTTACATCAGGCTCAACCTGACGCTGTTGACTGGCTACGGAAGAAGGGCAAACGCTAGAAGAAGAAGAAGTTGCTAAACAGAAGGATTCTTCTCCTGGTCCCTCCTTCTGCTCATTCTGTCTTCAAAGCTCTAGCTCTCAACAATCTGGGGACTTCTTTGACAGTATTCTGTAGAAGTCTTCATTTCCTAACTCACACTTCATATATTTTTGGGGTAGCTACCTGGGGGCTGGGGAACATAAATGACTAGACACGCATAATCCTTGACCTCATGGAGTGTGCACTCTAGTGGGCAGGACAGATGATGAAGAACTTTACAAACAGCTATATACATTAAAGCTAGAATAAGTATTGCAGAGAAGAAAAATACAACCTGGAAGAGAAGATAACCTAGAGTGTAGGTGTAGGGCCAATCTTCAGGAGGGAGCATCAGGATAGTGGCTGGACAGTCAGAGAGGGGATGTTCTGAAGGGGACATTTAGAGAGGGGGCTCCAGAAAGGGGAGTAGCATTTCCAGAGGTGCCACTGTGGAGAGCTGCTTCACCGTGTGGTCATTGTGTGTGCTCCAGAGCACCCAGCTGGCCCATTTAGCCCAGAAATATGTGCTAAGTGAACAGAAGACAGGGTATGAGCTGGCAGGTGAAACCAGAAGCCAGAGATCCCAGGAAAGCTTCTCTGGATGCAGTGCTGGTGTAGGCATGATGTTCCCTCCTGAGAAAGGTTTCCACTGAATCTCATGGAAAAGGGGCAAACAGCCAAGCAATTCAATGGGAAGGGGGTGGTGGTGGCAATGATTCAAGAACCAGCCAAGCTAAGGATACTGGCAGGAAACAGCAGACCAGCTTGAGCAAGGCACAGCAGAGGGAAGACGTGGGGGGTGGGGTGGGAGTAGGCTACTGAACCTCTTCACGCTACTCCTTGCTGGAGCCCTGGCAACTCTGTTCTTGTATTTCTTGTTACCTGATGAAGTCTTGTGCTCAGCAGGGTTAGAACTGTAAGAGACCTAGCCTCCTGCCTTGGTGAGGACTAAGTGGAATAGCCAACAGTGGGTACTGCATGGGCAGAGCCAGGCAGTGGGTGGGAGGTGAGTATTTCTAGGACTGAATAGCCCCAACACCCCCATAGGGCACTGTTGATTCATTCACTCATTCATTCCACAAATATACATGGAGTGCTTATTAGGAGGTAGGCACATGACTCCTATTCACTGCTAGTGTGGACGCTGGATGGGCTAGTTCTCAGCCTTCCTGGTCTCTCCTCTTTAAAGCATGGTTAGTGACTGTCTTCACAGGCCACCAGTGATAGTAATAAGCATTTAAGAGCTTGGCACCGTCTAGCCCAATAACTGCCAGTTGTTAGTGCTATTTAAACATCCAACAAGACCAGATCACTCACATCCCAGGTTATGGGTTGCCCTCCAACCCAAGGCAACAGATGGATGGGGTGTTGTTGGGCCAGAGGGTGTCCATGCTTTAAATGACTGGTTCACACACCACTGGCTCATAGAAGTAGTGTGTATATGTATTTCAAAGCAGTAATGATGGGACCTCGATTTCTGGATTCCCAGGGTTCCAAAAGAGGGGTAGCTCTGATACTGGAAGGCCCCAGATAGTGACTGTCTTTAGAGACCACCAGTGATAATAATAAGCACGGAGGGTCAACGTTTTACTCTTCTTCAGGCATAAAGTCTATCCCCTTGATTAGAAAAGTCTGAGGTATCTTCAAGACCTTGCCCCCTTCAGTCTCCGCCCAATGGTTTCTTCCTCCTCTCATTCACAGAACTAGCCACTACACAGGAAGTGCAGTTCCTACAGCACCCAAAAGACAGTAGTGACCAGACAGACATAGTCCCTGCCTCCAAAGGACTCACAGTCTAGGAGGGATAGACACAGAGAAGAAAGCAGTAAACAAGTAAATATTCTAGAGTGATAAACACCGAATAGGTAGAGAGATGGGGAGTGAGGAGTAAAGTCAGGAGCCAGGAAAGAAGGTGACACGTGAAGCTGAGGTTCGAATGATGAGAAGGAGTGGACCTTGCACATATGTGAAGAACATTATTCCAGTCACTGACAACATGCAAAGGTCCTGGGGCTTTTGTATATCAGGAGAATGGTGAGGTGCCAGTGGGGATGGAATGCTGTAACTGGGGGTGTGGGCAGGATAAGATCAGAGAGAGCAGCAGAATCATGAAGGCCCTAAGGCACCACCTATATTTTTATTACTACACATTAAAATAAACACCCACCATCATAAAACCCATTCATTCACCTGTGTAGTTCACCAAACCATCTTGATCATTCCTACCTGGTGATTCTGCTCTAAGTGTGGGACCCTTTTATTTTTATTATTTTTCTAATTAATCAAGTACTATTTTTATTGCCACCAGCATTACTATTGGGGTTTGGTACCTGTACAAAAAATCCACTGCTCTCAATCGCCAGGAGTTTAAATAGGGACCTGAACGTGGGTCTGCCACCACCTGGCCTGTGGGATCCTTTTACACAGCAGATTCTTCTCCTCTTTCCCTGATTTCTCCAGCTATTACTGAAAGGCTTGTTCTTAGAGAATCTACAGATTCCATCTAAGTCACACAGCTAATCAGAAAAAAAAAAAAAAAGGAAAAAAAGAAAAACCAACACCCAGAGGGAAGCTCTGTTCACATGTGAGTGTTTATTTACCTGGGTGCCCATGAGCCTTGTTTCCCTTGAAACAGAAGCATAGCCAGGCATCATCACTGGCTGCTTAGTGTCCCATAGCATCATCCGAGTGGGTGCCAAGTCATCCAACCAAACCCTTGATTGTGGATGTGAGTTTTTCCCAACTTTGAATTCAGCTGACTGACCACAGGCCTGTTTCTCCTAATAACAGCAGAATACTCAAAAACCTAGACAGAACAAACCAGAGGCTTGGCTATCTCTTCCTAGCCTTGTAGGTGGGGCTCATGGGAAAACTGTAAGCTAAGTGAGAAGAAAAGAAAAAGGACTCAATTAAAAAATCCAGTTTTTCAGAAGGATGAATATGGGTGATCTTACTCTCAGGCAGAAGTTGAAAAACAAATTCAGAAAAGAAAACACAAGTAGAACCTGAACTGGAATTGGCGTATTGCACCAAAGTAAAAGACTCTGGGGTGGGTGGGTGGGGAGAATACAGATCCAAGAAGGATGACAGAGGACCTAGTTGGGGTTGTATTGTTATATGGAAAACTGGGAAATGTTATGCATGTACAAACTATTGTATTTACTGTCGAATGTAAAACGTTAATTCCCCAGTAAAGAAATTTTTTAAAAATCCAGTTTTTAGTGGTAGTGTCAAGTTGCCTAGTATGAGAAATTTTCTTTTTTAAATGAGGTCCTTTAGTAATTAATACTATATCGAAAACTTGATATTAGATTACAGAACAGAGTAGAAAGTAGAAATTTGGAATATTCTATTCCAAAATCACAGTACCAGGCAAATCAATTCCCCAGGGGAATGAGTGGCACAAAAACAAGAGCTTCCTGTTGACAGTGACTTGCAGAAATCTGTTATAAAGATGCCATCTTTAATAAGGGGTAACTTGGGCCAGAAGCAAAGATATCAGCTGCCAATTGTCACCAGATGGAGCCAAGGGCAAGGCCGGCCAGGACTTGCTGTGATTCCAGCACAGAGGCTCTGCTGCCACTAGCCGGAAAATAAGGTGGACCTGTTCCTTGATTAAATACAGGGGGTAGGCTTTCTTTCTATGCGACTGTGGCACTTAGAGCACCACCTTCTGCAGCTCTGATCTTTTTTCCTTTTTGGTGTGGCTGGTCTGAGGCCTAGGACCTTAACTGGATCAGAGACATCATGCTTCAACCTTGGAGGCAGAAGGCCCAGGTTCTTACATAGCATTGCAACCCCAAGTGAAGTGGGTAGAAGGCCCCAGGGATTAAGGGTCTCCGGCCAGTCCTTCTTAGGTCAGCAACATTGGTCTTGACCTGAGGCTTTACCTTTGTGTCAGAGGAATCCTCCTGGGTAGTTTGGCCAGCCTCTAAAGATACCACTGGTTTTCTCACTCACCTTCTAATTTCAGTCAGTGGCCCTTCCCATGACACTGTTCACAGCTAATACTACCATTTACAGTGGCAGCCTACATCCCTGTTTTATTGTTTAGGAGAGCTGGAGACTGGTTTGGCTCTGCCACTTGGTTTTGCCACAGCGAACCTGGACAGGTTACTGGAACTCTGGACTCATTATCTGTGTGTATTGCCTCTCCGACTGGTCTGGTGTCTACTTTGGGCTCAGGCTGTGTCAGCTCCCTGTGGTTACTCTTCCTCCCATGGGTCACACAACTGCATAGTCATATCCATGTTTTAGCCAAATTTTGTCTTTTTTTGAGCTGTAACAGCTCACCAAACATGGATGCTTGTGGGGGCGGAGGGGAGATGAAGAATCAAAGGGATACTGGGAGGAAAAGATTGAGGCACTCTAAAATGGCGACCTACAGAAGTCACTGAATTCAGCTCTGTTCAAATGTCACCTCCTCAGACCACTCTGGCTGAAAGGGTGCCCTTACCTTTATCTATCCTACTTTATCCTCTTGCACAACACACAATGCCATCCAATTCATTCACCAGTAAGCACACTTTGTTTCTTCGCATAGCCATGAGCTCTGTGAGGGCAAGACCTTGTCTCCGAGCTCTGAGCAGTGCCTAGCACATGATGAGCAATCAGTAAATGTTGGTTGAATGTCTGAATAACCTCTTCAGCTCTAAACTGGCACTGCTACATAGCAGCCTTTCTGTAAAGGCGGATAGCCTTTCTTCTTCTTATATACATTTTTTTATGGCTCATATTTTTATGAGGGAGTGGTGTGGGCTGGGGAGACATGCCCGTTAATCTTGACCCACAATTTAAAGACAACCTGCCTGAGCTGAAAGATGACTCACACTATACCAGGTGGGAGGACTAGGATTTGATCCCCTGGCTACCAAATGGGAACACCATAAAATGGGGTGTTTATTTAGTTATCTATTTATTTGCCTCCTGGGCTTTTCTGGGGCTGTATGTCTGTGTGATTCTACCACTTTTGGCAGTGGGACCCTCCCTCCCCCACCCCAGATAAAAGGTAAGGAGATAAAAGAAGGAAAATCACCATAGCACCATTCCATTGCTCACAGAACTTAGCCTTTGCTGATGCTCCCATTTGGTGCCAGGGGCTTGGGTCCTCATGCATGGTGAAGGTTGGGCTCTACCAGCTGTGTCATCTTCTGGCCCCAGCAGGTATCTTTTGAATTATGGGCAGGAAGAACAGCCACCTCTACCCGAACCTCCATCTCTACCTTATACCCTGGCTGCTAATCCTACCTCTACACTGGAAGGTAAATCGTCTTCTCCCTCTAGCTCCCGAATCTGGAGTCCTTCTCCCTCTAGCTCCCGAATCTGGAGTCCTTTCCTTATGTTTATTCATTTTAAACATTTATTTAATGTAATTTATTTCACATGAAATAGAGCTTCACAGGAGAGAAAGGGAGAATGAGAACAAGAGAAGCCTGAGCACTACTCTGGCACATGTACACAGAGAGCCAACAAGGAGCCTCACACATGCAAGACCTGTGCTTTACCAGGTGAGAGATTTCCCTGACCACTCCTTTTCTTAGTGATATTAATTGGAATCTCTTCCTTCTTACTTAGAATGGGGTCATCCTTTATGACCCTAAAATTCTGGTTCTCTTAGATTTTTAAAAATATTTATTTATTTATTTTTGTTGCCTTATTGTTGTAGTTATTGTTGTTACTGATGTCATTGTTGGATAGGACAGAGAGAAATGAAGAGAGGCGGGGAAGACAGAGAAGGGGAGAGAAAGATAGACACCTACAGACCTGCTTCACCACCTGTGAAGTGACTCCCCTGCAGGTGGGGAGCTGGGGGCTCGAACTGGGATTCTTATGCCAGTCCTTGCGCTTTGCACCACATGCACTTAACCCGCTGCACTACCGCCTGACTCCGTCTCTTAGATTTTCTAAGGGTAAGGATACACAGTCACCTTATGTTGCCCACTCTAAGCACACTTCTAAGGAAATCTGAAGTTGTTCTTTGAAATTCAACTGTTAAATTCCTTGGTTACATTGTCAAGACAAGACGGAGAGCTTTATGGCTTTTGCACCCTTTTTACACTGCCTTATGCAAGGACATGAGCTTTCATTAAACACACTAAAAGCCTCTAAGTAAGGCAAATTGGTTCAATGTCGATTTTACTGCTTAAATCTAAGTAACATTTCTGGTTTCCCATCTGTCTGATTAGGGCAGCTGCTAGATTGCCCTTTCTTCTCCGACTGACATAATGAAATGAAATATTCTTATTAGTACATTATGTCTGACATATGAACAATATTATACACTAGGGACCAGTTTGCAGCTTTCTTATTATATCTGGTGGAGAATACATGAGTGAAGCTGCAGAGTTTTCTCATCTTGTTCAATCACCGGGACAGGACGGGGGGAGTGTGTGAAAACAAATCCTCCTGCCTTTCCGTCTACAGTGTGCTTGCTTTTTATGATGTTCCCTGCTTGTCAGACCTGGATGTCTTCTTATGAACCACAGGAAAGAAAAGAGACACCTAGAGCCTTCTGTCTCTGGCAGACAACGCCCAGACAAGATGGTCGCCAGCCTGAGCTACCTAAATGCCTCCTTTTTTGACTCCAGCTAAGGAGCCCAGCCAACAGGGCTCTATCAGCTAAGCAGCTCAGGCGAGATGCTGACAGTCTGTGGGAGGCTCCCCTGGGTTCCTCTTGGCTCCCTCACAATTCACTGTGGGGTGCAGTGGTGACTCATGGTAGAATATATCTAGAAGCAGGGATGAGCATTGTAAATGGCAGATGAGGATTATAGTGGACATCTGCTGTTTTTGCTTGCCTAGCTTCTATTCTCCCTTCCTTTGGAGGGCCATCCTCATTCCCACATTGGGTAATTTCTATCTCTAGCCTACCTCCCAAGGTTAAGTGTCTTAACCACCCCTAGCCAGTAAGTGTAGCCATGCCTGAAGCCTGGGCTACACAGTTGCATGAGCCAAGGTGTTACCTTCTGTGTGTCAATCACTTTAAGGAAGCTTTCTATTCTTAGTAACTAGGGCTTTTGAGGACATCTGTGATGCTGTACAGTTCTGTGGACTGGCCACACCCATGCAGGGAAGCATCCACTTCAATCCAAACTTATAGTGGATAAGTCAGGAGGGAGCTCACTTTCCTCTGCTTTATTATTATTATTATTTAAACCAGAGCACTACTGAGTTCTAGTATGTGGTGGTACTGGAGATGGATCAAACCCACGGCCTCTTAAATGCAAGTCCTGTGTGCTACTGCTTTCCTATCATCTGGGTCCTTATTTTCTTTTAAAGGTATTTCAGGGACCAGTTGCTCCCAAGTTTCCAACACACCATCAACTTCACTCCCCTTGTTTCTCTTCTAACTATATACCTGGGCAGCCTGGAAGGTACTTTTCATGGGCTCTTGGTTTTCCCCTTTCTATTCTTTTTAAAAGAGGACTTCCTTTTCTTAGCCATGTTACCATATGATTAGGCAGGGAAAGAAACTGAAACACTACCACCAACATTAGGAGACAAAGGGGCATGAAAAGAACCCCCTCCCATTTTCTGGTTCAGTTGCTTGGTACAAATGCAGGGGACAGCTTTAAATTTTGCCACAGAGCCTCCCAAGATTATCCTGATGATGGATCTTTCTAGGTGAAAAAACAAACAAACAAAAAAACCCAGAAAGTGCTCTTCTTAACTCCTCACCAAGAAGACAAAAGGTACAGATCACCTGAAAGAGTTCCTTGGGGAAATCATATTTCTCATACCCTCTTTGGCAACCATTTACAGCAAGGTTTGCCAAAAGCAAGTCCAAAACTACACTTCTTTCTATGGTAATTCATGCCTCCCCGAATGTCAACAGTAGAAAACAGTTGTCATGCCAACTCCAGAAGGCCATGCTTGCACTCCAGAGGGCCCCTGGACTTCTGATTAGACCAGGAGTCACATTCTTCTGGTTTTCTCTGTATCACCCCTCTGTTAGGTCTTTGAAAGAGAGTGAGGGACCATTTTAGGTGAGAGCATATCTGGCCAGACCAAGTGCAATACAGTCAGAGAGACATGTGGCCCAGGTTGTCCTCCTTCTCTGGAGGTGGATGTGGCCTAGAAATGATGCCAATCTCTGTGTGGCGGATGGGAATAGCTCAGCTGTGGCCTCTTGGGTTCCGTGCTCCAGTCTTTCTCAAGCAGGTGGAAGCTCCTCATTAATAACCAGGTTGTTATGGTCATAAACCCCGCCCCCCCCCCCAAAAAAAGTCCACTTTGTGTGGGCTTCCACACTGATTTCCTCTCTAGGGATGCTTGGGATGGGGTGGAGTGCTCTGACTCTCGAGGGCAGAGGCATCCACTGGGCTGTAAGTATAACAGGTCCTGCTGAGAGCCCAGCTGTGCATGCAGTGGAAGCTGGGCTCAGTTCCTGATTCTATTACTCATTGGTGAGGCCAACAGGAGAGTAATGGTGCCTGGTTCCTCACCACAGTTTCTGAGTCTCTACTGGGAGGCGATCTACTTCTGCTTGAGCAGCTAGCAGTTGAGGGATTTTGAATATAACAGTGTAAAATTGACTCATATTGAAGAAAAGTGGCCCAGGGAGGATGGGCTTCTTAAGCTATCCTTGGGTTCTGACTATATGATTAGACTCCCTTCATTAGGATTTCAGGTGAAGATAAATAAACAAACAAATTTTTAAAAATGCCCATTTTCCAAGACTTTTTTAGTCCACGCTGCTTAGCCACACCTGGAGTCATGAGCAGTAGGTTCAGGGAAGAATGATGTTGGCAACAGCAGTTGAAATTCCACAGGTACCGGTGCCATGCTCAGTATTTGACAATGTTTGTGCATTTAATTCTCCTTATAATCCTTGAGCTTTACCTCACAGCATGCAGCCTAAAGCTATGTGTTAGTGCTTGCTAACAAGGAAACTGGTTAACAGAACTTAATGAGTTTTTCCAAGATCTGCCAAGAGCTCAGACTCCTAACCATTCTAAAGACAGCCTCTGTACCACAATTTCTGAGCGATACCAAGGACCTCAAGCACATTCAAAGGAAGAGAAGGTCAGTGAGGAACAAGACTTCTGAATGGACAGGGGAAAGTATTTGCACATTAAGAAGGGCTTATATTGCTTCACTGACCTCTTAACCATAAATCCTTAAACCTCTTGAAACAGTTTCCAAGCGTCACAGCTTAGTTCTTAGTTGTCATCAAGTACAACCATGCCCTGCATAGCATGCACAACACTGTATCTGCTCCACTCATCACACTGCTTGCTATACTCTAGTTCCTCTTTTTCTTTTTTAATGCAGTACCAAGGAATGAATTCAGGATCTCATGTATGTAGGATACCACTGAGTCACCTCCCAATTTTTATCCTATATTTTAAGAGAGAGAGGGATAGGGGCAGGAGGAGATATACATATACATATACATATACATATACATATACATATACATATACATATACATATATATATATATATCAGAATACTGGTCCATACTCATGGAGTTCCTTTAGTGCTGTCCATGGTACTTCTGTGTGGTGCCCAGGATCAAACCCAGGATCTCATGGATGGTAAGGCAGGTATTTCATCTGCTGAGTTATGAACCAGGTCCCTTCCCCAAATCTTTAGGATGTGTCTCAGCTTTCTCATTGGACTGAAAGCCTCTGGAAGACAGAATCCAACTCAGATTCCTCTTTGTGCCCAAGTGTATGGATGCTGAAGGAGTGAACATTGAATGAATGCATGAAGTATGTCCTGGGAGATTTCTGACACTACAATGTGCACCACCACATTCATTTATGCTTATTGCCACCACAGTCAGCTGTGGAGAGAACTGTTTCCCTGTTTGCTATGCTTTGAGCTCCAGTAGGCATGCTTAATACAATGATGTGGGTGTAGTAGCATCGAGGCACTAGGAAGGATGTGAGAAGAGGTAAAGAAACACACATTTCTGACCTTAGATGAGGACACAAATGAGCCTCCCAAGATTGGAATTCAATTCAATAAACACTTCCCCAATACCTACTAAACACAAGGCATGACTTTTGTCTCTGTGTAGATCTTGCTTTCCCACAAAGAGGTGAAATTACTGTATGAGGGAGACTGATGGTGTACTTTGTCCAGTTTTGATGTGTGGCTCCAGTTCCTGATAGGCTGTGCCAGTAGTGCTGTCCATGCCCACTGGAACCAGGTCCCCCCTCTTGCCACTGGCTCCAGCATTCTTGCCTTGTTGACATTCACTGATCACAACTCGTCCCTGGGGCTCTTCTGCTGGCTGTGCAAGAATGTGTAAGCAAATATTCTGCTTTCCCTTGTGGGGTCTGCTTTTACAAATCTTAGAGGAGCATCTGAAGCCAAACGTATGCCTGATGGTATTTTTTACAAAAATACGGTGCTGAGCACAGCAGTGGACCTTGACAACCATGGCCATGTCCATAGTAAAATGAGAAACACCAGCAGGTATCCTCTGTCCAACCTGACTAAAGCTTCACCCTACCCTGCTCTCACTTACAAGCCACAGCCCTCTACTCATGCACTGCTCCCAAAGGCCCCTCGGTCTTGTGATGGGGAGGGGATACTATCAGCCGTGAGTGTGGTAGGGAAAGTAGCACCAGATAGAGGACCTCAGGAAGTGTGGAGACATGATGCTGAACAGCAAGCCCCAGTACTTCAAGGAGAGTACCCTTGCTATTATCTTCAGGAATCAACTGAAGGTGGTAAAGCTGAGTGGAGTTATTTGCATGGAATCTGGCACCGTGCTTTTCACAGCTGCATACAGGCAAAGGGCTTTTTCTCATCTTAACAATTCTGTGTATTAGCTACCTCATTTAATCCTCACAACACATCTTGGGTATAAGTAGCATGGTTATGCCTATTTTACAGATAAGCTCTGGGAGGCCAAAGGAGGCTAACCAACTATTTGGTCAGTGTCTCCAAGCTTAAGTAGCAGAAATGGGAACCGAAGCAGGGTGCCTTTCACAACCCCCATGTCAACAATTCTAGTAGTGATCCCACATAAACAGGGGTGGGGGCGTGGCTGGATATGAGAAACCGAGTGATTGGCTAGCTCATTGTCTCAGAGTGCTGGCCACCTGCAACCTGCATTTGGGGCAAAAAAGAGATGTGTTTTCTTTATTTATTATTTAATGGAAGTAGACATGTATAGATCAAAAGCATTCTCACCAAAAATACTGATTTTTGGCTTCTCTTGTGAAAAGAAGGCGGGAGGGACACACACACACACATACACTGATTTGCCTTCCTGGGTGGGACCTGAGTTTGGCTACCTGCAGTGGCCTTCCCATAGTCCACAGGCTCCACCAGTGTCACTTTGCTCTACTGCTTGCTGGTCTGATGGCATGGTGTCTCCTTCAAAGAACTAGCTAGTAGCAGTAGCCATGTGTTCCTGGTGGAATAAACATTTCCATAGTGGTAGGGGAGGAAAAGTGCGAAAAAATCATGGCAGATTCTTTTTGTCATCCTGACAAATATGAGCAGCAGCCAGGAATCTGACAGGCCCAATGAATCTGGAACATGTAGTATGAGCTGTATCGAAACTTGTGAAATGGCTTCAGCTTGCTGCCATGTTTTCAAACAGTCTTGTTGGAGAATGCTGCACACTCCAAGGATCCAACAAGATGCACAGCCAACCAGTAGACTCTGAACAGCTGGGAGTTTGGCCACAGTCCATGTTTGCACTTAAGTGAGGATTGGTCTGACACATGGAACACTAATGAAAGTCATGTGGTTTGGCTTTGACTACTAAGAACTGGCCTAAGGGTGATGGGAAGCAAACCTCTTGAGTTAAGTCAATGGAAAAGCAGTTATCCAGCAAGTGGGGAAGGTAACAGTGTACTGGATGGCAATAAGAAAGAAGCCAATCTTTATAAACTCTGGAGTACCACAGGGCTCAGACCGTGGACTGCCTACTCAACATCTCCATTTAAACATGTACTAGGAATTGCAGACTAAATAGGTCCCTCATTGGGGTCAGGGGGGTAGCTCAGCAATAAATCACAAAGCTCTGAATGTTTAACACCTTGGGATCAATCCCCAGTACCACATAAAAACAAACAATAGACCACGTACAATTTAAAAAAATAAAAATGCTCTTCTCCCTTTCTCCTCATAATTTAAAAAAGATGTCCCTCACTAAACTACTGAATTTCTCCTCAAACCCACTTTCTTTCTCAGCCCTCTTTCAGTCTATCTGTAGCCAAATACTACTGCATGACACCTGCTCCCATTTTTGTTAAAAGGGAGACTTATAATAAGTGTTAAAGAGGTGTTAATGACATAGTAACACTGAACTCAAGGATTTCTATTTGTCATAATCAGGAGAAGTGAGTAATAATTAGAAAAAAATTTCCCTGCTATGGTATTCAATGTTATTGAATGCTGTGTCCTTGTTACTACTGCAGGCCATCTTGGTGGCCAACATGCACTGCTAGGGATCCTGGAACATACGATTTTGGCATCTAGTCGGTGCAGTGTCTAATTTGACTCAAGAAGAGAATAGGGAAGGATTGTGTGGGCATGTTAGGGTCCTGGGGTGCCAGTGAAAACCTGGCCAGAATAAGGGGGAAGAAGAGATTATCTAGTCTGTGTTGATCTACCAGCAACTGAGAGAGGATGATAGGAAATTTGGAGCACATAATAATCTGAAAGAGATTATCACCTGCCCATCCCAAATCAGAGGACTTTTGAATACTTTGGGCAGATGAGGATATACCTGGGAGATAAAACTGAGAAACCGTGTGGGGATCTCTTCCTTTTTTTTTTTTCATTAAAAAAATTTTAAAAAATATTTATTTATTTTCCCTTTTGTTGTCCTTGTTGTTTAACATTGTTGTGGTTATTGATGTTGTTGTTGTTGGATAGGACAGAGAGAAATGGAGAGAGGAGGGGAAGACAGAGAGGGGGAGAGAAAGACAGACACCTGCAGACATGCTTCACCGCTTGTGATCCTTAAGCTGGTCCTTGTGCTTGGATCTCTTCCTTTTATTTGAATACCAGGTTCAGAGAGCTCTGAAGCAAAAATAAAAAGCTGAAAATAATGGGAAAAGCATGACCAAGAGAGATCTATGTGAATTTGGGGAGAAAGAAGTCTGAAACTGATTTTGCCTGTCTCCCAAGGCCTTCCTAGTTCCCAAGACTCTAAGATGAAGCTGGAAAAAGTGATTTGCATCTCCACTGGCTCTATGGCTAAAGGGGAACAGGGAGACTAGGGGGAAAGTGTTCAAGAGACATACTGGTGGTGCGTTTACCTTAACACCAGCGGTACAGAGGGGGAGGGCAGTCTCTCTCCTACCAACTCTGCCTCTCCAGTGGAATGCTGCCATTCTGGACCTCACTAAGAAGAGACATCAAGAAAGATTCAACACTCACAATATGCTTCAGCAGAAGATCAGAGCAGACAGCACTCAGGCCTGGTGAAGTAGAACTGCTCCATGAAGCAAATCAAACCAAGAATCATGGGGGCTCTAAAGCAATTCAAGGAAGACATACACGATGTTCTGTATTTTAGTAGAGTCATCCCAGCCATAATAGATGAGTCCTGATTCATATGTGGAAGACCAAATAGAAAACTGTCTCTAAGGATTGAGAAAATTATAAAGAGAGTCCATGAAAGAAAAAAAAAAAAAAGACCTGAAGGACAGATACAAGGAGAACTAGGGGGATATTGGAAGTTCTACATGAAGAAAAAGAAACTAATGGAAGACAACTACAATTAAATAACAGAATAAAATTGCTCTGCACTGAAAAAAGATGACTCAGCAGACTTAAAAGGCTCACAAAGTTCTACAAAGGATGGTAAGAAAAGACAAGCTATCCTGGTAAAAGTAATTCTCAACTTAAAGATGAGCAGAAAAATGTTAGAAGTGTCCAGTGAGAAAGAATATATTACTTATAAGGGTAAAAACCAGACATTGGAATTCTCATCTCTAGGCTTAGAGTATCTACAAATGACTCAGAAAAATGACACTGCCCCCAGTCCCAATACTTTGTCTCTTATCTTTCAGAATGAAAGATATGTGCAGATATTCAAGAATTCATAGAGCTTATCATACACACAAGCCACCTATAGAGACTACTTAAAGCAACAAACAACAAATGTACCAGAACAGAGAGGGAGTGGAGGGTGAACAGACTGGGAAACCCTGGAAGGTACAGAAACTTGAATACACACTTTTTCCCTCCCCCTTTTTCTAAACCTGAGGGAAAGTGGTATTTCCGGTGACTTCATCCCTGTGAGAATGGGAGTGCTAAATAAAGAATCTGCAAAAGAATGGCATATGACATGGGAAATGCCAACAGCCAAAACCAAGCAATATTAAGATTTTCTAAAAGTCAGGAATTAAAGAGAGGGAGAGAATGAAAGTATTTCAAGGAGTCATCTTAAGAAGGGGAGAGGGAAATCATACTTAAAAGTCTCAATCAGGGGCCAGGCGGTGGCACACTTGGTTAAGTGCGCACATTACAGTGCGTAAGGATCCAGGTTTAAGCCCCTGGTCCCCACCTGCAGGGGGAAAGCTTCACAAGTAGTGAAGCAGGGCTGCAGGTGTCTCCCTGTCTCTCTCTTATCTTCCCCTCTCAATTTTTCTCTGTCTCTATACAATAATAAATAAATAAAAAAACATTAAAAAATGGTCTCGCTCACTGAAGTAGGGAGGAACATGGAAGGAACACAGAGCAGCTTGGAGGGAAAAACAGTTAAAATGTGCTATCTTGTTTTCAAATGATAGTAAGCAATAAGCAATGATTGTGAAATAAAGGGAAAAGAATATAACCTTTAATATTGGAAAAGTGGAGAAATTCCTTAGTGATATGGGGGGAAAATGAAATGCAAAGCAACTACTTCAAACTAGCACACACAAAACAAAAACATGGTAATCATGATAAGAGGAAATTAAAAACATGTCAGTAGATGGAAGAAATAAAATAAGCATATCACTTAAAGGACTAAATTTCTTGTGAAAAGACAGATGTCCTATTGGTTTAAAAATTAAAACTCACATTATGATGTAGTCTGTTAAAAAAAAAAACTAACAAACAAAATGTATATAGAAATGTTGGAAACAAATCCAAGGGCAAATTGATGGCAGGCAAATGCAAACCGAAGCAACTTTCGTAGGAACATACAAATTAAGTTAAGAGAGAATTTTAGTTGAAATATACTGCACATAACAAAGATATCTGTACTAATAAGAGAAGCACTTAGAAACCTTCAGAAACTATTTTAATTTAACAGAGAAACTAAATAAACTACCTATTAAAAATGAAAATACACAGAAATTTAGTGTGAAACTTCAAGAGTCTTGATTTTCACAATCTATTTCAGAAATGGACAAAATCTGTGGATAATAATTAAGATAACAGAGAAAATGAACAACATAATTTGAATTCCTAGAAATATGCAGGACCTTACATTCTTTGCATAGTAATAGACAGTGGACTATTTTTAGGGATCTGGATTATTTACTGACCATGTGTTGAGTTGCAGAGATAAAAAAACTTAACAGTTTTTTTGCAAGGAGTGCCAGGATATATCTAGTCATACAAAACAATTAGGAATTATCAATAAAAAAGGAGTGAAAAATGATTGTCAGAAATTAAGAATCCTACTCCCGGGAAAATTGAGAGTAAAGAAAAAAATCAAAAGGGAAATTTCAAAGTATCTAGAAAGCAGTAAAGAGAACATTTCATACCAATTTCCAAGAGAGAGCAAAAGTCACGCTCAGTGGAAATTCAAAGCCTCTATGATTAAAGGAGAAGTGAAGAAAATTAAAGGAAGTTGGCCTCTTTTCTAAAAAAAAAAAAAATGCAAAATGAGCAAATCAAAAGAAACTACAATTATCAATTAATAAAAGCTGAAATTAATAAGATTAAAAGATAGCAGAAAAATGTAAAGAAAGTTAAACTGTATGTGGCTGATTAAGAGAAAAAGATCAAATGTACAGAAATCAGAGGTGAGAGAGTCTGCCATAGCTACAAAAAAAGATGAGCAAAATCATAAAACAGCACAATCAGTGAGTTTCATCCATTAAATAACAGAAAATGCCAACACTATCTAAGGATTCAAGGCCACACTTAAAGATGGAGCATTCCCCCTTATTGATGCTATGGAACCATCACAATTCCTGAAACTTGAAAAAATAAGTCAAGAATTACAAACCGGGGGCTGGGCGGTAGCGCAGCCGGGTAAGTGCACGTGGCGCAAAACGCAAGGACCAGCGTAAGGATCCTGGTTCGAACCCCTGGCTCCCCACCTGCAGGGGAGTCGCTTCACAAGCGGTGAAGCAGGTCTGCAGGTGTCTATCTTTCTCTCCCCCTCTCTGTCTTCCCTTCCTCTCTAAATTTCTCTCTGTCCTACCCAACAACAACAACAACAATGATAGTAACAACACCACCAAGAAACAACAAGGACAACAGAAGGGAAAAAATAGCCTCCAGGAGCAGTGGATTCATAGTGTAGGAACCAAACCCCAGCAATAACCCTGAAGGAAAAAAAAAAAAAGAATTACAAACCACTCTAACTTATCCAAAAAAATGTAAAAATAGCATTTTTGCCATAAAATCAAATTTAACTGAGTACCAATAGAAAAGAAAAACATGCCAGAATTGAACTTGTTTGATCCAAGAGTGCAAAACCATTTGATGGCGTACTCTATGATCACAGAAAAGAATCACCTTTTAGTAGCTGCTGAAAAGGGAGTTGGTAAGCTTTAGAACATTTCTAGTCAAAAACTAGAAATAGAAGAGCTAATTACTTGCACAAAATAAAATGTTTGCTAAAAAAGAAAAAAAAAATCCCAACAGCAACTGTGACAGTCTAAAATCATTTCAATGAAAACCTAGAACTAGAAAAGGATGACAGTACTCATCCTGATAGCTTATCACGATCTATATTACTACTATCAAATGTAAGCACGAAAATGACATCGCCACTGAAATACAACATCACATGAAAATGGCATCATGAGAACTAAAATAAACTTTGATATCTAGAAAAACCGATGAGATTATTACTACAAGAAAAGTCTACTATAATTAATAAAAGAATTTGATAAGGCAGTGGAATCTGGGATAACTGTTTAAAATGTACATTTCCCAATCAATAAACATCTCAAAAAGGAAACGAAGAAAATGGTCTATCCACAACAGTGATAGAACTATAAATATTTTGAGATATGTTTTACAAGAAATTTATAGGACCTACATGAAGAAAATTAAAAATCTTACCAATCATCAGTTCCGTTCCTAGCTATCTACCCCAAAGACATGTGCAATTTGTTCACCAAAAACCATGGACATGAAAAAAGAAAAGAAAAGAAAAATAAAAGCAAACCAGATTTGGAAAAAATATATGTATATATTCTTAACGTGGGGCATTTAATATTATATTGGGTTGTAGGAAAAGTCATAGTGCATTTTTGCATAGAAAAATATGTCAAGTTTTTTTCCGTCAACCTAATATAATCTCTCCCCACCACTATGTATACTGGGAATTAACACAAATTTTAATTAGAACTTCTAACAAGGTGTGCTTTTTCTTTGCCATGTATGCACCCCAGCTTCAAGCTTTCTTTATCTCTATCTTTAAAAAAAAAAAAAAGAAGGCATTCTAGTTTTGTTTTCAACAGAGCACCACTCAATTCTGGGTATTAATGAGGTGACCTGCTTTTTTTTTTTTTTTTTTTTCCTCCAGGGTTATTGCTGGGCTCGGTGCCTGCACCATGAATCCACTGCTCCTGGAGGCCATTTCCCCCCCTTTTTGTTGCCCTTGTTGTAGCCTCGTTGTGGTTATTATTATTATTGCTATTGGTGATACTGTTCATTGTTGGATAGGACAGAGAGAAATGGAGAGAGGTGGGGAAGACAGAGAGGGGGAGAGAAAGACAGACACCTGCAGACCGCCTGTGAAGCGACTCCCCTGCAGGTGGGAGCTTGAACCGGCATTCTTACGGTGGTCCCTGTGCTTTGTGCCACATGCGCTTAACCCACTGCGCCACTGCCTGACCCCTAAGGTGACCTGCTTTTATCCACTAATAGCAAATGGACAAAGAGGGTGGCCCAATAACTCCCCCTCACAGATGGTGAAGAACATTTTCAGTTGTTTAAAAGCTTCTCAGGCAAGAAACCATTACAATTATCTTACTCAACATTCACATATACCCTATTAAGGAGAAATGAAAAATTAAAGGCTATAAACTAAAACAAAAACTCATGTCATTATGAGGTCAATTTTTTAAAAAAGCTAAACAAGAGGTATGTAGAAACTTTGAAAATAAACGTATGGGCAAATGGATATCAGTCAAATGCAAACAGAAGAAAAGCAGAAGCATAGAACTTAAATCAGCTAAGGGTAGGGGGTTTTAACAAAGATATCTGCAATGATAAAAAAAAAACACTTTATAAGAACTTAAAACCTTCAGAAACATGTACACATTATAAAAGAGAAACTAATATATAAAGCATGTATTAGAAGTAGAATTCAAATAAAGTCAAATACAAATCTTTCCTTCCCATCTGCCTAGGGTAAAAAAAAAAAAAGAAAGGAAGGAAGGGAGGAAGGAAGGAAGAAAGAAAGAAAAAAATAAAGAAGGAAAGAAAGAAAGAAAGAAAGAAAGAAAGAAAGAAAGAAAGAAAGAAGAAACCAGAAGTTTGCCAGTGTAATGTGACCTGCTCAAGGGCACAAGCCAGCAAGTGGTTATGCTGGGGCCCTAACAGCAGACTTCTGACTGCTGAATCCAAGTTTCCTGCTTGCTAATCTCTGATAAAACAAATCACATGCTGCCTCTGTTGAGGTGGAGGAATGGTGGGGATGATGGATCCTGGCACCAAACCCAGGGTCCTCTAGAGAAGCCTCAGAAGAGCTGGTCAGAACCTGAGTTAGACTAGAGGAGGCCTGCTCAAACACTTGGCTTAGGGAGATGCTGCCATTGTTGCTATCTAAGCAGACACCCAGAGGTCAGGCGAGAGCAACACCTCAGCTGAAATTCTGGCAGAAGGCTACATGTCAGCTCATCAGCTCTCAGTCTTTTGGCAGCGTTAGGACCCAATTCCCACATGGCACTAATCTCCAAGAGAGGGGGTACTTCAATCACTAGCAGGGCCCTGTGAGCTGTGGGAGGGCTGGGGAATGATGGGCAGATCTGCATATGAGAAGATGGAGCAGGGCTGGCAAGTCTAGGAAAAAAGGATTAGCAGGGACCCTGTTTCTCTTTGAATATTATTACTGAAGGGGGTCAATGAATGACAACACAGCAAGGGTCTGTAGATTCTCAGAGGGCGCTGATGCCTCAAGATACACTCCCAAGACCCTGGAGAAGACCGAGACTTCAGAGGCAGGATGGGAGAGGATAATAGGCTCACCACATAAACATATTCTATGCCACACACTATGCTCAGTGGTTTATATGCACCATCTCATTGCATCCTCACAGCTTTGAGAAAGGTACTGTCATTATTTTCATGTGATACAGGAAGAGCTGGAGGCTAAGAGAGATGAGTTCACTTGTTTAAAGCCTGCACCCTTGCCAAGCTGTTAGAGGGCCCCAGCTCAAGCTGCTCTCCCTGCACCAGTGCCATTCCATGTTGAGGCTGGTCAGCACAGGACAGGTCTCATTGCTTCTCCTAGACCCAGTCTGGGGAGTTTGGAGTCAGAAGATCTGACAGAGGCTGAGGCTGTCCCACTTAGGACAGTTACCAACAGGGACATAGGCAAGGGTCTACAGCTTCTTGTGTACCTTCAAATGTCTTTCAAGGAATCATGCACATGAGTTTTGGGTCTCTTCAGTTCACCCAACATAAGACTTCCACCTGTCCTTCTTGTTGAGGAAGAAAGATTTTTTTTTTTTTTTACACTCTGCAATTTCTACCCATTGTTCTTTCTTCAGGAAATAAATCCAGTATTTTCTGTATAGGACTTCGGAAAATTGAAGACAGCTGGTGCTTTTTGGTTTCAAGTCTTCAAGTTCTTTCTGGATCCCAGAAATACTATGTACAAACACCCCAATATTTTATAGGAGTGTTTTGAGATATACCCTGGAACCATATGTTTATCAGAGAAAATGGCAGCTGGGCTAGCTAAGTAGAGTTGGAATTCAAAATGTGGTCAGAGAGGAAGTGAATGAGTAGAGAATCATACTTGGTAAGGAGATGATTCCTGCAGGGGGAAGCTCAGTGTATCAACTTTGGGAGCACATTAAATTCTGCCACATAATCTGATCTGCTGAGCTGTCATGTGATAACAGTTTATATGCTGCAGTGGGAGAACACAGCTGGGGGATATGAGGGGACACATCCACAGGCAAGCTTGTCTTTCTAAAGGAGGGTGTTAGAAAAAATTGACTTGTACTTGACCACCTGGGGTTGTTGTGTATTAGAGTTTTTCTTCCTAGGATCCATTTTCAGCATTAGGAGGAAATATTTGCTGACTATTTTATAAAAGTTAATTAACTGTTATTAAAACATGCCCTTGAGCTTAATGATGTTCTTTATTTTATATTTACATATCACAAGCCTTCAAGTGATGGTAATTCCTTGAGCTGACTCTTCAACTTGATTTCATTTGCGCAGTTTTAAGAACTCTATTCAGATAAGCTTGCAAGCTCACAGAATTTGAGCAATTTTATTGGCAGAGTAATTAAAGCACTGGTGTTGGGGTTTGGAAGAGCTGAGTTCAAAGGCCAGACCTGCTATTTTTTATTTGCATGGCCCTGAATATATCTAATTTCTCTAGCCCTCATCTGTAAAATGGGTAATTTCCACTCTTTACAGCAATTTACCAAGATATAATGAAGATTAATTGAGATGCCTGTTATAGACTATAAGCCACAGAGGGGGATGTTGAAACAAAATATGCTAGAGTTTTGTGGACTAAGGTAGAAAATGGGATTGAATATTTGTGATTTGAAAATTCCTAGAATCTATTCTTTTTTAAATTTTTATTTAATTTATTATTTTATATTTATTGATTTCCTTTTGTTGCCCTTGTTGTAGCTATTATAGTTGTTGTCACTGACGTCTTCCTGGTTGGATTGGACAGAGAGAAATGGAGAGAGGAGGGGAGAGAGAGACTGGGAAAGATAGACACCTGCAGACCTGCTTCACCGCTTGTGAAGCAACTCTCCTGTAGGTGGGGAGCTGGGGGCTTGAACCAGGATCCATATGCCGGTCATTGCGCTTTGCACCATGTGCGCTTAACCTGCTGTGCAACCGCCTGACTCCCTTTAGTATCTATTTTTTTGCCCCTTTTACAATGTCAGTATTTAGACTACTACCTCTCCCCTACTCTCGATCATTAAAATTAGGGTCAAAGCACACTACATTTCCTAAACCTATAGTGTTGGTACAGGAATGCAAATCAGTGAGAATTATGGAAAAGCAGTAGACTTTCCTGAGAAAAAGGGTTAGGAAACTCATTCTTTCCATTTGAAGGCATTTGAAGCTGAGGCTGAGGCTGCAGCAGCCATTTTGTGGTCTGAGTCCATCTGAGAGTCAAGTTAATACAGAGGTGAGACATCAAGTGCTGGCATTAACTTTGGAGCTCTTGAATCCAGAATTCAGTGATATGTGTTCTTTAATTTCTTTTGCATTTAATCTAGTGTAGGAGGGATTTCTATTATTTGCAACCCATAGGGTCTGACATACAATCTGAACAAAAACAGGGATGACCAAGAATCTGAGTCAGTCCCTGGATCTATTTTCCAAAGGAAAACACTCTTTCCTGATTGCTCTGTGTTCTACCCAGGACCTGCAACTAAATCTGATTTCAATGCAAGACTAAGCTGTGAGCATTACATCTTCCCCACACATGAATCAACCTGAAGCTTTTCTATCTATACTCTGTATGTAGCTCTTCACTACATACAGAATAGTATTTGAGATCAGTTATTCCTTAAGGACTGGTCTGAAGAGTCCTAATTATCCAAGGAGGTTCCTAACAAGGCTTGTGAATATAATATTTATTTATTTTTAATTTCCTTATTATCACTGTTTTTGCTTCAAGGGTTATTGCTGAGGCTTGGTGACAGCACTATGAATTCACTGCTCCTGGAGGCCATTTTTCATTTTTTAAATTTTTTATTGGATAGGACAGAGAGAAATTGAGAGAGGAGGGGGAGATAAAGAGGGAGAGAGAAAGATAAACACCTGCAGACCTGCTTCACCATTTGTGAAGCGATCCCCCTGCAGGCAGGGAGTCAGGGGCTGGAACCAAGATCCAGATGCTAGCAGGATGCGACCAGACTTCCCTGGACAGACAACCCCATCAATGTGCCTTGGAGCTCCACCTCCCCAGAGCCCTTCCCCACTAGGGAAAGAGAGAGACAGGCTGGGAGTATGGATCGACCTGTCAACGCCCATGTTCAGTGGGGAAGCAATTACAGAAGCCAGACCTTCAACCTTCTGTATCCCACAATGATCTTGGGTCCATACTTCCAGAGGACTAAAGAATAGGAAAGCTATCAGGGGAGGGGACGGGATATGGAGTTCTGGTAGTGGGAATTGTGCGAAGTTGTACCCCTCTTATCCTATGGTTTTGTCAATGTTCCCTTTTTATAAATAAAAAATCAAAAAAAAAAAAGATCCTTGTGCAGGGTCCTTGCACTTTGTACTATGTGCACTACTGGTGCACTACAGCCCAGCCTCCTGAATATAGTCTTTATTCCAGCCAAACCAGATACCATTCATGAACACACTCAACCTCCCCACTGGGAATAGTTTATGTATCTTCATCTCTGTGTCTCTGCTTCAGCTTTTTACCCACCTTGCACATCCTCCTTTATCACTTCTCAGTACTGACTCATCTCAGTACGGATAGATCAACTCACTCACTATGTTCCTTCTTTTCCCTGCAGGCCAATACCAGATGTTTTCTGTTGTTCATAACTCCTTATGACTGGTCCTAGCTCATCATGCAATGCTGCCCAGTGAGTGACTTAAGAAGTGATATGTGACTCAAATGTGTCCAATGACAGACCCATCAGGGCAGGTCTCCCAGTAGGGTTTCTGAGATAAAAAAGGGTTGGACCTTCTTTATGAAATCATAATGCCTAGGGCTCCTAAAGTGAGGAGATAACTAAATACTGCAGTTGGCAGAATAAAAAGAAAGACAAGGGCCCCTGATGGCTTCATTGGCAATGTGGGGGGCTGTAAATTTCCAGACTTCCTGGCACATTAGCTAATAATTTCCTGTATAGTCTGAGCCACAATGAGTTAGATTTTCTATTACTTGCAGCCAATAATCCCCCAACTGATATACGAGCTCAAGTGAAGTGCCTCTCCTCCTTGGAACATTCCCAGATCATGTCAGTTCCTGGGACTACTATGCTTCCCAGAACTGTCTTCCCCAATGCACACTTACTGGATTTTCTGTCAACACCAAGAAATTGAAGCAGATTCCATTCTAGCAGTGGGCTTAAGAAGCACAGAGATACAGAGAGATGTCAGACTCCACTTGTGTTGAACTGGGAAGAGGGTTGTAGCAATGTCTGCCATGAACTCTGGAGGTCACTTGTCTAGCTTCACTGTCCAAACAAAATTCCTGACCTTGTTACCCAAACCTGGTACTGTTATGTTCCTCTGTGTCCTAGTGAGCAATATGTCCATATCACCAGTTACTAATGGCCCAACTCTGACTCTTCTCTCTCTAATTCACATTTAATATGAGTGGAAATCCTGCAAAACACTCTTTTACTTTCAGAATTTACCCAGAAACTGACATCCCTACCATCACCCTCAATCACAGTTGCTCAGGTGCTGGCCACTATCACCTCTCTCTCTTGAGCAACTTCCCAAGCCTCATCCATGTTTCTATTTCTTATCTCCAGCCTGTTCTCCAGTGAGATCAATACTTTCCAAATACTCCCACTGCACTCAGAATAAAAGCTCATCAAAGATTTAAACAAGGCCAAACCTATACTTCTGCCCATGTCTTGCTCCTACTCTCATACACTCTGGCCACATACACATCAATAAATGTTCCTGCCTCTGGGCCTTTGGACTTTCCACATGCAAAAGTCTTCTTCCTGGATTAAATTTCCTTCACTCCCACCCTTCTTTCAAATCTCTGCTTCAGCATATCTTGGAGTAACAAGATATGCTTCCGACCACCCTCATAAAATAGCAGCTCCTTCCTTTTTAAATTTTTTATTTGTTATTAATAGTTTGATATAAGATAGTAAGATTACAATGTATAGTTCCACACACACCCACCACCAAAATTTTGTATCCCTACTCACCTACCTCCCAAAGACAATCACCATCATTCTCATAATAAAAACAGTTTGCTTGCTTCTGCATGTTTGGATTTTTTTTTTTTTTTTTGGCAAGTTCATGTCAATCAGATCTCTAGATTCCACAGATTTCACATAAGTGAAACCATCAAGTAGTTGTCTTTCTTCTCTTTATTTCACTAAGCATAATCACCTCCAGTGATTATTATCATCCATTTTGTCTCAAAGGATACAATAACCTCTTTTTTGAATGCAGAGTAGTATTCCATGGAATATATATCCCATAATTTCTTTAGCCAGGCATCTGATGATGGACATTTAGGCTGCTTCCACTCTTTGGCTACTGTGAATAATGCAGCTATGAACATGTATATGTCCCTTCTAATCAGTTCTTGAGTGTCTGCTGGGTAAATGTCAAAGAAAGATATTGCTGGGTCGGTCATAAGGTGTTTCTATTTTCATTTATTTGAGGACTCTCCATACAGTCTTCCAAAGGGGCTGTACCAGTTTGCAGCTCCTTCTTATCCCTGTTACTTGGCTTTATTTTCCTACACAGCTTACCTATCCCTGAGTAAGGGTTCGGTGTGCCTAGTTTCTGTTTCCCCTCTCCAGAGGGCTGGGCTCTTTTATCCACTGCAGCATCCTGTGTGAACTGGCTACAGGCACAGAGCAGGCACTTAGTAAGTACTTGTTCCAGGTGCCTCCCACTGCCCTTAGAGCAAGGTTTTCAACATAAGAGTACTCATAAAGTTGACATTTTAATTCTTACATTTATAGCCAAATCAATTTGGTACTTCGATTTCATTTCTAGAAAAACTGGAAGTTTCTTTGCCACATGTGGGCAAGGACTGGGAAGTAGCAAAGAAAAAACAGAAATAGGAGTGATGCAAGTTTTCACACATTAACTTCTTTTTCTTAATATTTATTTATTTATTTTCTCTTTTGTTGCCCTTGTTTTATTGTTGTAGTTATTACTGTTGTTGTTATTGATGTTGTCATTGTTGGATAGGACAGAGAGAAATGTAGAGAGGAGGGGAAGACAGAGAGGGGGAAAGAAAGACAGACACCTGCAGACCTGCTTCACCGCCTATGAAGTGACTCCCCTGCAGGTGGGGAGCCAGGAGCTCGAACCAGGAGATCCTTAGGCCGGTCCTTGCACTTTGTGCCACGTGCACTTAACCTGCTGCGCTACTGCCTGGCCCCCTACATTAACTTCTTTAACCCATTGTTATTACAGGACAGTTTAAAGGAATAAAAATTCTCTTTCAAAGAATTAGTCAGGTTTTCTTAGCATAGTCTTTTAAAGCAAAGCAATTCATGTGATAGTAAAGGCACTAGGAAGTGTGACATGTAGTCAAAATCTCCCTCAGAGATACTCATCCACTAAAGTACCTATAGAGAAACTTCAACACCTTGTGATAGACATCCCTAGTGCTGTGATCTTAATGAATGTGAAAATGCACCCTCAGCATCACACTTACATTATCTTTAAATGACAGATATTTAACTTGCAAGTCCAAACATTACTATATGGAGGTGGCTAAGAAGTGCTATAGGTTAAATAATGCTTTGCCTTAGAAAAGCATTGGGTTCAGTTCTCTATCTTGGGCAGAGTTATTGCAAATACCCATTCATCTTACCAGTTTTATCAAGAATCAAGCACATTCCTACTCAAAGAGCCCATCTCTCTGGGAAGAGAAATACATATGAAGCCCATCTCCCTAGAGGTAGAAATGAGGACATACTTTTATGATATTTTAGGGGAAGATATGTTAGGTTTCAGAGAACTCTTCAATGCATTCTTATCCTATGATTTATTGATGAAACTATTCTGTACTATGTGTGCTACTAGGCCCAAATTCAAAGACATGGGGGCTGCACACAAGAAGCTTATAGTCTAGTATGTAAGATAAAATCTGGGGGAGGGGGAAAGAATCTTCACAAAAAGTAGCAAATAATCAGCTATGCTAAGAGAAAAGAAAGCCACCCATGATTTAAAGGGACTTGGAGGAGGAGGAAGCACAGCTCACTGGAGAAAGCAGGTGCCGCTTTGGGAAAACCATGACACTTTGCGGCCTAGGGAGGAGAGGTGGGTGTGACAGGCAGAGATGTAGGACATGTGGGTGGGGGTTATTCCAGGTAAAGGAAGCCATGTACCCTAAGGCAGGTGGATGGCAGAGTGCAGGGTGCAGGAAGTTCTATTCTGCTCAAGACTGCCAGTCCAGCCCATGTGATGTGTGCAGTGCAGAATGAGAGTGTGTGTGTGTGTGTGTGTGTGTGTGTGTGTGTGTGTGCGTCCTGCTTCAGCAAGTATGTGGACAATGGATTTAGACCAGGATAAGAAAAAGGTGGTCAGGGGCCAGGCGGTGGTGTACCTGGTTAAGTGCACACATTACAGTGCACAAGGATGCAGGTTCAAGTCCCTGGTCCCCCCCTGCAGGGGGAAAGATTCACGAATGGTGAAGCAGGTCTGCAGGTTTCCCTCTGCCTCTCTTTCAAACTATTCCCCCTCCCCTCACAATTTCTCTGTCTCTATTCAAAATCAACAAAGATTTTAAAACAATTTTTAAATTAAAAAAAAAACAGAAATAATGAAAAAAAAAGAAACAAAATGGTCAGTTCAAGAAAGTGTTACTCTAAAGGCAGGCCACAAAGATTTAGCTCTGCAAAACAGGTATTTTATTATCAAGACCTTATATTGATGCCATATATTCTTTTATATATACTAAATATTACATAAATAGGTTTATTTAACTAATTAATCTAGTTAATAAACTTACAATAGATTATCTAGAAAATCTTTTGAAAATGTTGAAGTCCAAGGGAAGAGAGGCAAGAGGGCTATAAAGGGGGGGAAGTTGGGTCAGGCAGGGAAGATAGTCAGCAGCAGAAGGCATTGGAGAGACTGAGGTCTGGGGGATGCCTGGGAGAAGACAGGAAAATAGAGATTAAGGCTCACAGCAATGCTGGACAGCATGGAGCTTGTGATCATTTTCCTGCAGAAAATCTGGGGCAAAGAATCTGAGGGAAAGAATCTTTAGTTTATGAGCACACTGGTTCCCTGTCCCTCTTGGTCCCCATGTAACACTGACTGGAGCTTTATTTAACTGAGTGACACTGAACTTGGCCATCCGGCATCCAGAAACTCCCTCCAGTTCCTGGGTAATGGTAGGGCCTGGGGAAACCTGAAACAGGATCCTGTATCTGTGTCTAGGGCTCCCATGTCCCAGAGTATGACCTGGGCCTTTTACAGAAACTCTATAGAAGAGGATTCTTCACTGATGCCCTTTGTGATTACAGCTGGCAAATTTCAGCAGGGGATTTCCATAACACGACCTTTAAGGAAAGCTTAACTAGTGTTCAAGAAGGGCCTGAGACTTGTAAACCTTTAGGAGTTCAGTGGAAAGAACAGCTAGATATTAGGACTTCTTTTGGTAGTATTTCTTCAAGAAGGACATCACGGAAAGTGCCCATGACTCCCATCTCACATAAACAGTTATGTCGTCAAATAGCACTGACCCAGGGGGTTGAAAGACCTGATTTGTGCCCATGGTTCACTAGTGGGCACTACAGAATAGGCTCTGAACTCCATAGATCAGGGTTTAAATCCCACTGCTCCTTATTCCCAATACATCCAGTCTGTATTATGTCCTTCATTAATCTCTCTCCTAAAATGCCTGCATCTTTCACAATTTATAAGATTCATTTGTATGCTTATTGTCCCTCTTCTCCATTAAGCTCTGTGAGGGTAGATGTGGTGCTCTTCCTTTCATTCCCTGGGCAAGAGGCATGGCACACAGAGGTATCCACTATTTGCTCTAAGCTTCACTGAATGTTTTTAGAGTGCATGAAATGCTCAGTACAGTGTGTGGCCATCATAAACACCTAATGGATGCTAGCTGCACATTAACACTTCTAAATGATGATGATGTTAGGCTGGATTTTCAGAAGTCAGAGCAGAAAGTAGCTGACCATCTGTTTTACCAGCTCATCTGTTCTGCAGATAGGAAACTC
Source organism: Erinaceus europaeus (assembly GCF_950295315.1). NCBI lineage: Eukaryota > Metazoa > Chordata > Mammalia > Eulipotyphla > Erinaceidae > Erinaceus > Erinaceus europaeus. Next base: position 153,211,914 of record NC_080163.1, read on the forward strand.
AGTACAGAGAGAAAGTGATCGCCATGGTGATCTTCAAGGCAGCCTCTTTCCTCCTCCACACTCAGTATCTGGACTTGGTACCATCTCAAGTGCTATGTTTTGTTGTTCTTGGTGGTCATGTTTTGGTAGAGAAAGTGCACCCTATCAGTTCCTGAATGTTACTGATTCCTCCAGAGATGGCTCAAATGCTCTCTCCTTCAGAATATTTCTCTAGGCCTCTTGTACCTACTAAGTGCTCATTTGCTTTCACTGGGTACAAGCATTTTCTGCCACTGCATTCAAGTGGCTAGTAGGTACATCTACAAGACATTTACCTTCTTAGGTACACTGAGTAGCTAGCTCCTTCTAGGCGAGGAGCAAGTCCACACCAGTTTCTTTCATATTTCTCCCAAACCTAGAGTAGTGTCCATGTGTTCCTGAGTTAATGAATGATTCACTGAACAAGATTTTCCTGACTGCCTTGAGGCACCTCTCTACTCGTTGGGACTATGAACTCTTCATCACAAGGCCTGAGCATCACCCCAGTCAAGTTAAATCAAATGGACATCAAGGCTGGGAGTTGAAGATAAATCCATACAAACTGAATTTTGGAGCTGTACAGAGGAGAAGCAGCACTCATCAATTTCAATGAAGGGATAACTGGTTCTGATTATCAGATTAGCAGCAAGAATCTGCCTATCAGTGGTTACATCTTTCTGTTCCAACAGTGGCTTTTTTTTTTTTTTTTTTTGCCTCCAGGATTATCTCTGGGGCTCAGTGCCTGCACTACAAATCCACTGCTCCTGGAGGCCATTTTTTTCCCTTTTGTTGCCCATGTTATTCATCGTTGCTGTTATTACTATTATTCTTGTTGTTGGATAAAACAGAGAGAAATTGTGAGAGGAGGGGAAGACAGAGAGGGAGAAAGGTAGACACCTGCAGACCTGCTTTACCACTTGTGAAACGGCCCCCTTTCAGGTGGGGAGTGGGGGGCTTGAACTGGGATTCTTTTTTTTTTTTAATTTTTTTATTTATGAAAAGGAAACACTGACAAAAACCATAGGATAAGAGGGATACAAGTCCACACAATTCCTACCACCAGAACTCCATATCCCATCCCCTCCCCTGATAGCTTTCCTATTTTTCCCTCTGGAAGTATGGACCCTCATTATGGGGTGCAGGAGGTGGAAAGTCTGGCTTCTGTAATTTCTTCTCCGCTGAACATGGGAGCTGACAGGTCGATTCATACTCCCAGCCAGTCTCTCTCTTTCCCTAGTGGGGCAGGGTTCTGGGAAAGTGGAGCTCCAGGACACACTGGTGGGGTCATCTGCCCAAGGAAGTCCTTGAACCGGGATTCTTGAGCTGGTCCTTGTGTTTTTGCGCCCTGTGCGCTTAACCTGATGCACTACTGCCCAGCTACCCAGTGGCAGTTTTGTTAAGCAAACTAAAAAGATTTTTTTCATCTATAAAATGTTGTTTGAGGGCTTTTTGTGGCTCACTTGTCCTAAAGCTCTAGTGTAGGCAATATTTTACTTAATGGACTACATTTTAGAAAATATGTTCTGGAAATTAGTACCAGCAAACACTGGTGTTAGAGTAGCCCCAAGAAGCAATCAATGCTATCTGCTTCATGATTACTCCTAATATAGAAAGAAAATAGAACAGGAAGAGAAGTTATATGATGGTTCATGGCACTGAGCCCATTTTCCTGATACCACAGGTGTAATGGTCACTCCACCCACTCACTGCCTATTTCACCCTTCTCTATGAAACTCCTGGGTGATGAGGACAGTACTCCTGAGCTGGGATCTGACTGACCAGACGAAATTGAGCATCCAGGATCAGACAAGTCCCATGGGGCTCAAATGACATTGGAGAATCACAGTCTAACAAAGAAGTGGAAGCTTCCAGACCTGGCTTCCCCATCAACTGGCCCCAGAAGCTTGTTCCACAACACAGCAATTCTCAAGCAATGAAGGATTCAATTTCTTAACGGGGCTCTGCAGTCAGATGTGTAATTTCTAATCAGAGTTTCTCATCAGCCTGAGGTAACCAGGGTTACTGCCAGGTAATTCTAGTCAACAACAAAGACACTCTGAGATCCCCTTAGTTTGTGAGGCTGTATCATAGAATTCCAGCGAGAAAAAAACATTTTTTCTTTTTTAAAAAAAAATTATTTATAAAATGGATTTTTCCCTTTTCATGCACATGCAAGTAGACAGTACTTCCCCAAAATCAGAGTCTCCTTTACCTCTAGGACAGCACAGCAGATGATCAAGAGTGGGGATGTGGTACTAAACCACAGCTCTATCTTCACTGGGTATCTGCAGTATGATCATAGACACAACACTTGAGCTCTGGAGACATTTTCCTTATATGCTAAAAGGCAGCTTTGCTTCTGTTTTCCCATCAGCAAAATGGGAGGTATTCACATAACAGGGCCCACCTCATTGGATAATTGTAAAAATAAAGTGAATTAATTATAGGAAAATGCTTAGAATGGTGGCTGGCTCTTAGTAAGTACTCCACAGCTATTTCTTTGGGTTTTTTTTTTTAACTTTTTTATTTATAAAAAGGAAACTCTGACAAAAACCATAGAATAAGAGGGGTACAACTCCATACAGTTTCCACCACCAGAACTCCATCTCCCATCACCTCCCCTGATAGCTTTCCTATGCTTTAACCCTCTGGGAGTATGGACCATACTCCATTATGGGATGCAGAAGACAGAAGGTCTGGCTTCTGTAATTGCTTCCCTGCTGAACATGGGCATTGGCAGGTCGATTCATACTCCCAGCCTGTCTCTCTCTTTCCCTTGTGGAGTGGGGCTCTGGGGAAGTCAGGCTCCAGGACAGAATATAAGCTCATATTTACAGGGATGCAGAGGCTACATAGGCTCCTAAGCTGAATATGGGCCCCAGACCATGTCAAATTGATGGGGTTTATAGTCAACAATATTTATACGCCTTTCCCATATTTGGGAGCTACTCTCTTCCCTGATCCAGCTTTCTGGGTATGACATCATCTCCCCACACAATAACTTGGATCCACCTGCATATCAGATGTCAAGCTCAGAAACAAACAAACAAACAAAAAACCTAGTATAGTTATGGGCCCTTTGGGATTTAAAATAAGCCTACTAGCTATCTACAAAATGGAGACCCCCAAGTCTTTATCTGCACTATTCCAGCCTTTAGGTTCATGATTAGTCATCAACAGCTTGTTGGGCTTTATATGTTAACTCTTCTTTCAGCCACCAGGTTCCACATGCTAGCATGATGCCAACCAGACTTCCCTGGGCAGTCAACCCCACCAACATGTCTTTAATTGTTTTATTACCTTTATTTCTTTATTGGATGAAGATAGCCTGAAAGTGAAAGGCAAAGGGGTGTAGAGAGTGAGAGAAACAGAGACACCTACATCCCTGCTTCACCACTCACAAAGCCTATAAGTGGGGACCAGGGGCTTGAACCCGGGTCTTTGTGTATTGTAACATGTGTGCTTAACCAGGTGTGCTACCTTCACAGATACTTTTAATAGCTTTGAGGTCATATAGTATCTAGTCTTTGAAACTGAATTTTTTTCATTTAGCATAATGTTTCCAAGATTCATCCATATTGTAGCATATGAAAATACTTCATTTCAGCTTGAAGGAATCATGTTAAGTGAGATAAGTCAGAAACATAAGGATGACTATAGGATGATCTCATTCACAGACAGACGTTGAAAAACAAGATCAGAAGGGAAAACACTAAACAGAACTTGGACTGAAGTTGGTGTATTACACCAAAGTAAGAGACTCTAAGGTGGGGGGGGGTGTTCAGGTCCTGGAACATGATGGTAGAGGAGGACCTAGTGGGGGTTATATTGTTATGTGGAAAACTAGGAAATATTATGCATGTACAAACTATTGTATTTATTGCTGACAAACCATTAGTCCCCCAATAAAGAAATTAAAAAAAAGAGAAGATACTTCATTTCTTCTTATGGTTAAGTAATATTCCATTGTACAAAATAATGTTCCATTTTTTTATCCATTTGTCTATTTGGGTTGTTTCCTAACCATGGAACATTGAAGTCAGATCATAGACTCATAAGGTAATTTTATGCTTAATCATCTGAAGAGCTGCCAGATTTCCAAAACATTTGTATCATTTAAACTCCCATTAGTTGTTTTTGAGGGTTCTGATTTCTCCATATCTTTGTCCAACACTAGTCATTACCTGACTTTTGATTCTAGCCATTATAGTGAAAGTTAAGTGATGTCTCATGGTTTTGGTTTGAACTTCCCTGACAGCTCATATTGATGAGCATCTAATCCTGTGCTGACTGTCCATGTGTATGCCATCTTTGGGGATGATGTATTCAGACCTTTGTCCATTTTTAAATTCAAATATTTGTTTTTATACTGAATTTTAAGGGCTGGAAAGACAACTCATCTGGGAGTGTGCCTGCTTTGCTATCAACAACCCAGGTTTGAGCCCAGGCTCTACCACACTGGGGGTGGGGGGTGGGGTTCAGAGTTGTGCTATTTTTCCCTCTGTCTCTCTTTTTATCTGGAAAAAGTTGACCCAGAGTGGTGAAGCCATGGTGCAAATAACAAAAAAAGAGTTTTAAAAGACTTCTGGATACAAATTCTTTATCAGGTAAATGAAAACAAATATTTTCTCTCATTCTTTGCATTGCCTTTGTACCATGTGAAGATGTCATTTGAAACACAAAGGCTTCTAATTTTATACAGCCTAATTTATGTTTATTTTGTTGCTTAAGCTTTTAGTGTCAGAACTTAGAATCCTATCCCAAACTCACAAATATTTATCTCTATGCTTTACAGATTTTGCTCTTAGATTTAGAATATTTGATCCATCTTGAGATAATTTTTTTGGGTATGGGGCAGGCTAAACACAGATTCATTCTTTTGCATGTGAATATCTTCCTGTCCTATTACTTTGTTTAAAAGACATTTTTTTCCCCTGTTGAATAGTTTTGACATCCTTATCAAAAGTCAGTTGATGGCAGATATATGAGTTCATGGAATTTCAATTCTATTGATGGTCTAAACATCTATACTTGTGGTAGCACCACATTATCTTACCACTGCTTTGTAAAGCTTTGAAACTGGGAAGTAAGTCTTACTTTCTTTTTCTTTTTTTCCTTAGGATCATTTGGTGAGTCTAAGTCTCTTGACAGTCCATATATATTTTAGAGTCAGTTTATCAATTTCTACATAAAAGGGTATCCAGGATTTTGATAGGCACTGCACTGAACCTGTAGATGATTTTTGGGAGAATATTCCATAATAGTAACTTGACTTTTTCATTTTTCTCTTGTAACTACTAGTAGTACCACTACTACCTTTTAGTACTATAAAAATAAATAATAACTCATGTGAAATGGCAGCTTGTACTAAAAGTTCAATATATTTGTGCTTCTTTAATTTTTTTCTCAGAATAAAATATTAAAAAATACACATGTCACCTCTTAAATTACGTTGTAAAAGATGTATTTGCTTCATTTTAAAAATAAAACCACAAAGCTTCCTTTCCTATTAATTTTTTTCTCCTTATTTCAAAAGATTTATTTATTTACTGGTCTTTATGGATAAGAGGAAGAGAAAAAGAGACCTGAGAATTGTCCAGTTCTTGCATGTGGTGCAAACAAGGAATGAACCCCTGGGGACTTGGAAATGAAAGTCCTGTGCTCTAACACTGACCTATCTCCTCAGTCCTTTGTGATTAAATTTAGCTGTATCTCTGAGGCTATCCTAGGTTAGCATGAGGGCCTTCACTGTGATGGTGACCTCTCTGGAATGCAGGATGTTTCTAGGTAGAGTAGGGGGAACACCCACAGCCAGAACTTTGCATGCTTCTAAGTGTGGTTGGGGTTTCTGCCAGCAGACAGTAAGATATTACTCTGGTTCAGCAAATACAAGTCTGTGATAGGGAGCTCCTTGAGTGATACAATTCACACACACACTCAATCAAAATGCCTTCTCAGCTGTTCTGGCAAGAAGAGGGTGGACTGAAAGGAAGCAAAGGAGTAGATTTGATTTATCTTTTCTAAAACTTCAGCCACGCAAGGACCACCCTCATGATTTTTGGCTGCAGTAATGTGTCATCACCACCATCACTGCACATGATTCATCAGTTAAAATTTAATTCTCTAAATTAGAAACAAACATATCTTACTTTAAAAGTAAAGTGATATATATATATATATATATATATATATATATATATATATATATGAAATTAGCAAGACTTAGAAGGATTTTAAAGAATTTCTACTGTCCAGTTGAAATTCTTTCCTCACCTTGATCAGGACTGAAAGAATATAGAAGAGGCTCACCTGACCCCACCAAACCATACTCCCATGACTGAGTGGTGACTCTGTACAATTACACTTGCACCTCCATCATTATGCATTAAGCAAAGCCAAGGACTCGGGAAGAGATGTTTCACCCATCAGCTCTTCCACTTAGTCTTTATTGGCATTTCCTGATGGTGGGAGTCACAACACAGGCATTATTACCAATCCAAAGTGCTCTGGACTTGCTGGGAACAGTTCCACAGGGGCAGTGCAGAACATTGTAGAGGCTGCAGAAGAGTCCTGTGTGCCCTCCTTGACTGCCATATCAGCAGCAGGGCTAAGGATCTGAGTAACCTTAGCTAAATGATTGGTTCTGAGTGACCTTAGCCAAAGGCTTGATTCTTGGGTTTGCTCCTGCTCCACCAAGCAGTCTGCAGAGCCTGGATCACTCAGCACACAGAGCCGTAGAAAGAGTTTCAGCCTGCCAGTACCACCCTCGGATGGTGTGTTCTTCCCTTAAAGGCACCTAAGCTTTAGCTGCAATTCCCTTGGCTATTACTTGCCTTTTCTCTGCACAGGTGGCCTTCCTGACTTGAGACAAATAAAGCTAGAGCCCAGAAAGAACTCATCTGATGGTAGTTTCTCAAGCAGCCTTCTCACATGTTGGCTCTGCAGATGACTACACAGGAGAACAACTCAGTCTGCTTCACAGATTACCCTCAGCACCTGGCCAAGAGTCACTGTGAGTTAGGAGAGGCAATCATCATCTAAGACCAACCAAATAAAGCAAGATTAAGTCAGAGTTCCACTTAGAATCTTATGCAGTCATTCCAACGAGGAACAGGTAAGTATCTCCAGAAATGGGGGAAAAGTTGATTGTTAACAAGATCCAGATAAAAACACAAGATAACGGAAGATGCATTATCAATATGACGTACTCAAATGCATACATATGTGGTACCCAATAAAAACATTAACCAGGGCCATCATGGGTGGATGGGACAAGAACTAAGTCGTTTTGGGGAACTGGGTGAAAAGCAACACCACCCTCACTTTTCTATATTATTGGATAAGACAGAGAGTGTAATTATTGGTGTTCACATCAGCCTCCCCACAAGAGGTACCGGAAGGGATATCTAATGATTGTTCATGAAACAGAATTAGGATATGGGGGCAGTAAAATACCCCCCAGGACCAGACAGATAACCAGAGTCAAAGTAGTAGTCTTTACATGAGAAAAGGTCTCTGCAGTCTGTCTGTTTCTTTCCAGTCCTGAGTCTGACAACAGACTGAGCTAAAATCAATGAGAGGACACTTCCTCAGAGGCTGCAGAGGTGGCTTTGAGATGTACTTGAAGAAGAGGCCCATCTTCTTTGTAAAATCACATCAAGGACTGGCTGTGCCCTTGCCTGAATCCATAATCCATAGTGTGTAATGTGAAGTTTCCTGCTGCTTCACTTTCCAGACCACCCACCAATTTATCTTCTGCAGACTGGGGGGGGGGGGAGGGAAGTAAGCCATTCTTCTGATTTAAGACTCCTCTTTTTGAATGGCTCAAGGACAGCTGCTAACACCCCCACTCAATCCCCATATGTACTGCCACAGCCTCTGCCCTAAGAAGCTGAATGTTATGTTCCTCTCTTTTCCTCTCTTTAATGAGTAAGTGCCAACCCTATTCATGCACCTTAGAAAAGAGATTTATGGCTGAGGCTCCAGTGATAATTAACAAATGCATTTATAATGGTCCAGCACCTGGGTTATATACAGTAGTTCTCACATTAGCCAATCTACTCTAAACATGGAAAGTAACTTTTTTTCTCTGGAATAATACATATTCAGCAATTACCTCTACAACTCATCACTGAAACAATTCTTCATTAAAACCCACAGAAAGTGATGCCTCAGCACCTCTAGATGTAGGTTTCAAAAGAGGACCGAGACTCTTATCTGGTGGTGCCTTGCCAGTCCCTGTGGATTCAGCATCTGGGGACAGGGTCGATCTAGTATGTCCCTAGACCCCTTTTTGCTCCTGGAGGGTTTTTCCCAGCTGCAGGAATGCTGGGCTGGGGAGAGGAACCCAAACCCGGCTGCTGTTTATTAAAGCATCTAATTACCAAAGAGAGTGCTACTAAAACATAGTTCCTTTTTCTTTGTTGAGACAACCTACTCAATGCTTCTGAGTAGCACCAAGGCAATTTCCCATAGTTTCCATGGTGCTAGAACTAGCAGTGCATTTTTGCAGAGCTGGCCTTTACTTCAGATATGGCTAATGGACTGGGCATACTCCTAATTATAATTCAAAGCAGAAAATGTTTCTGGGGGTCAGGCAGTGATGCATCCAGTAAGTGCACGTATTAACATGTACAAGGACCAGGGTTTGAGTTCCATTCCTCACCCTCAGGGGACACACTTCAAGAGAGGTGAAGCAGGTCAACAGGTGTTTATCTTCCTCTCTCCCTTTTTTTTTTTTTGCTCCCAGGGTTATTGCTGGGGCTCGGTGCCTGCACCACAAATCCACTGCTCTTGGAGACTGTTTTTTCCCCTTTTGTTGCTCTTGTTCCATCATTGTTGTGGTTATTATTATTGTTGTTGTTGTTGTTACTGTCGTTAGATAGAACAGAGAGAAATCGAGAGGAGAAAAAGGCAGAGGGGGAGAGAAAGATAGACACCTGCAGACCTGCTTCACCACCTTTGAAGCAACTCCCCCCCTGCATGTGGGGAGCCGGGGGCTCAAACCAGGACCGTTACGCCGGTCCCTGTGCTTTGCACCACTTGCGTTTAACCTGCTGCACTACCGCCTGACTCCCCTTCCTCTCTCCTTCTATATCTCCCCAGCCTCTCTTAATTTCTCTGTCTTATCCAATAATACAGAAAAGAGAAAAAAAAAAAAAAGAAAGAAAAAATGGCCACCAGTTGCAGTGGATTCATGCGGAGGTGATAAGCCCTAGCAGTAAAACAAACAAAGCATTTCTAGTGGACTGTTTATGATGAGTCAGTGTACAACTTTCAAATGTACCCAAAATGTGAATCTGTGATGCAATGGTAAAATACATTTTCTACTGTTTCTATCTCTAATGGCAGGAAGAAACAAAAATGAAAGATCTGTCATCTGACATCTGCAAACAATACTAGGTGACATTCAATTATACTAATTGATAGAGGAAAGTGTTTATAGAGTATATATTGAATGTAAACTGGCTTACTATAATTGTTTAACTTGATATCAATTTCTGTTTAAAATACATATGTCTTAAAAGAAATCTGGAAATTCATATACTGATTCACTGTAGTTTCCTCTGAGTAGTAGGAACACAGGTTATATTGATTTTCTTCAATTTTAGTGTGTATATATTCTAATCTATATGGACAAGTATTAATTGAAACAAAAGCATTACTAAGAACAAATATGCATGTGAAAGTACTGCTGTTACAGTCTATCTTGTAGCACCTGGAGGTAAAAATAGAACAGGAGAGAGCCTGGCAAAACAGCTCACTTGATAGTATATGGCCCAGGTTTAAATCTGGACCTCAACGCACTGAAGGAAGTTTTGGTGCTGTGGTCAGTTTAACTCTCTTATCTGTCACAATTTTTAAAATAAAACAAATGTATAAAATAAAAAACAAAAAAGAAGAAAAGATATATACCAGAAATGGAAGTCGAGTAGGGGGAAACAACTGATTAATTATCTGAGTTTCTTTTCCAAAAGAATTACCTACAAAAAATTTTAGCTATTTGAGTTCATTAACACTTAAAAAGAACGTCGACAGGATTAGGAGGCTGGTGCCACTTTTCAAGTGCCTGTTCCCCACTCTCCAATCTGGTCCTCTACTCCCAGATGTTAGAACTCAGCTGTGCTTCTGAACACAGGCACAGGCAAGGACAATGAGTTTCTGTGGCATCATGTGCCCCCCCCCCTTTTTTTAAATGAAAGGATTCATCTTTAGAGATAGAGGAAAGCCATTAACTTGTATCTTAATCTTGCTCAAATCCCAGGCCCAGTTGGCACCTTGGAGGTGGTAGTATCGTCACAGATTGGGGATGCCTGATTTTTTGAAAATCACCTTTAGAAAACCTTATAGCCAGCTCTGAGGAGGATCCAACAGATTTGTTGGGGAAAAAAAAAAAGGTCTCACCAAAGGGTGCATGCACATCTGGGTGTCTGTCTGTAACAGAGATCCATACAGGAGATCCTCTATCACATGAGCCTCAGGTCATGCGTCACTTTTTACCCTCATTTCCTTACATCACAGTAAACTGTAAAACAAAACTTCTGCTTTAAAGCTTCAAGAAAGATGGAAAAAAAAAAAAGAGGTTCTATCATTACTAGTAGTGGATTACACACATGAGACTATACATGTGGTACATCAGGGTACTTCCATACTGGACTTGACTCTTTTTATCCATTGCCAGCTGGCCTTTCAATGTGCATCTGCTAAGTAAACAAGCAAAAAAAAAAAAAAAGGAATCACTTATTAATTTAGATGACTTTATGCTCTATGACATGTCTTCCCCCCCCCCACTGGAGTCAGAGTGTTTGTTATTTCTTCTTTGCAATTTCAGAAGTTATGAAATGATTCATGGTTTTGTTGGAGCTGAAGTGAACCAAAACCATTCATAATTGTGAACAATCTCTGTTATTGTTAGAGGGAGAACGCCAAGGCATCTGTGCTTCTCAAAAACACATGGGGGGAGAATTCCAGTTTGGAAATGTAACGGCTGTGTTTTCCCCCCAGAGTTAAATTTACACAAACTGATTTCCAGGGAGATCGCTGTGTTCTTCTGGTTGAACAGTGCAAAGGAATGAATAATTTCTCCTCTCTCACGTCTCTCGGACCCAGGGCATGCATGTAACCCTCTGAACAGAGTTAGTAATCACCCACTAAATGCCTGTTTCCTCTTCAAGAGAATAGGATGCATGGAGGTAAGACCACATCTATCTTAATTGCTCCAATATGCAGGTTGGAAGATAGTAAGTGTTTAATAAATTCTGTTGAATGACAATACTTGTTTCACTAGGCTTTTTTTTAGTTTTCTATTTATTTTTAAATTTATTTTGCACATATTTACCTATATTGGTTGACAATATCTACTTCACACAAGAGACCAGTAATAAAAACAAAAGAGATGAGGAAGAGGACAAAGGAGGCGAAAGCAAATATTCATTGATTCCTTTTTTAATTAGTGATGTAATATTGATTTTCAAAATTACAAGATAAGGGGGCTGGACATTGGCATACCGGATTAGGTGCACATAGTACAAAATTCTAAGATAATGAGTACAACTTCGCACCATTCCTTCCCATCATCAGAGTTCTGGGTCCCCAGTCCCTCCATTGTAAGCTACAGCAGTTCTCCCAAGGTTGCAGATATTGGCAGATATTGATCAACTATTATTTCTACAACTATCTGTCTATATTTGTATATATGTTTAGCTTTTTATTTTGGAGGGGGAAGGTTCCATCTTCTCTTCCTTTCCAGGTCTCACATACACCTATTACTACATCCAAATTTCCCTCTTTTTTCCCTCTTCTCTCTCCAGCTCCTGATGGAGTTGGAGTTCAGAGGCCCCTGGTCATCTTCCCCCTCTCATTTCTCCCCCATATGCATCAAAATTTTTTGTGGTGCAGGAGGTGGGAGTTCTGGCTTCTGTAATTCCTTCTCCACTGGGCATGGACATTGACAGGTTGATCCATACCCCCAGCCTATTTCTATCTTTCTCTAGTGGGGTAGGGCTCTGAAGTGGTGAGGTTCCAAGATACACTGGTGAGGTCAGACGCCCATATTATTTGATTTCTTACTCTGTGTCAGGCAAAATGCTAAGCACTTCACAACACTCCACTTAATCCTCATGACAACTTTATATGTTGGGCTCTATTATTACTTTCATAAACATTAATTATTCTATATTTTATCATTTATTTATTTCATATGAAATATACATAGAGGGTAATATGATAGAAAAAGAAGTCAGAGCACCACTTGCGTAGGTGTGGTACTGGGGATGAAATCAGAAGTCTTAGGCATGCAAACCTGTACTTTAGCAGCTAAGCTATTTCTCTATCTATGCATTACTCTTACCTTATAGAATAGTCTGAACATATTTAGTGGTAGTAATATTTTATTCCCTACTGATGAATTTAAACTACATCCAGAACTGCCCATACTATTTATTTCTTCTCCCCAAAGTAGCTCAATATGGATTTGCTAACAAAGGTCAACCAGTTCAGCAGCTATAGCAAGGATCTGGGAAGCAATACAATATTTCTTCTTAATCTAAGAAGTGGAACTAAGAAAGGCTGCCTGATTTTGTAAATCAGCATTGAATCGCTAATTTAAAAAACAAAACAAAACTGAGTACCACAGCTGAAAAAAAAAAGAAAGAAAATGGGCTATGACTCTAAGAATGTTTTCACCATCTCAAGTGAAAACAGGGGAGTTGTGATTTCCCCTTTGTGATGATTTCAAAGGACAGACTTATATAAATCATGTACTTGGAAGGTCATGCCATGCTCTTAGACATAGCCAAAAGATCTGTATGGTCAACTGATAAAGATAACTATCATACTTTCCTGCCAGATCATTGTATGTTCATCTTGGTCTAATAGGTAAGTGGCTAGCCATAAGGCTGGGTGACTTTTTTTTAATATCACATAATACACTTTAATATACCATATTGTCTTTTTCTTTTCATTAGTGATTTAATAATGATTGATAAGATTGTGGTATAAGAAGGGCACAATTCCTACCACCAGAATTCCATATCCTCCCCCACCCCTCCTTGGAAAGTTTCCTTATTCTTTATCCCTCTAGGATTATGGATCAAAGGTCTTTATGGGGTGCAGAAGGTGGAAGGTCTAGCTTCTGTAACTGCTTCTCCACTGAACACAGGCACTGAGAGGTCAATCCATACCTGGCTGGATGACTCTTAATTCCTGGTGAGAGCTGTGTGATATGGGTAGAGGCTGTATTCTGCAGGAGGTCTTAGGAGACAAAATATACTGCACATATCTGTCAAAGTCCCATGGAAAGTCCCTCTAAAGAGGGAGCCAAAAGGGAGGGTAGATGGGCAGTGTTGCAATAGTATAGGTAACCGCCTGAGCTGTCTGTCCATCCTGTGTGCTTACCTCTGCAGGCACCAGCTTCCTTACTTGTAAGCAAGCCTACTATATGCTTGCTTGAAGTGCCCATCATCTCTAAGATGCTAGACTTGTTATCAGGTTTCCAAATGACCTAACTGGGTTGAACCCTTTATTAACTGAAGCCATCAGCAGTCTGAGGGAAGGCATGGCATTTGTTTAAGGAAGCCAAATACTAGAAGAATGAACTTGTCTCAATCTCCAGTTTTCAAGAGAGTATCAACTTGATATCCCTCCCTCTTCTCTAACTATACCCTGAGAGTTTTGAGTTGTGGCCAAGCTCCCCTGCCTGGTTGCAGAATGGGGGTTATTTGTGGAACTCAAGAACCCAGTGCCATACTTAAATTCCCTGAGGATCTGGGGGTGAGACACACACTAACATTTTCAGGGGACATTGGTGACTAAGCACTATTGGTCAGGTGTGGTCTGGCTGTAAATGGCCATGATCTTGCTACCTCAAGTGTAACAGGTCCTCTGATCCAGACAAATGTCTGGGGAAGTAAGGGAGACTGATTTCTTCAGTTCATCTGCTTAGAAATATGCTTTCTTAGAGAAACTTCAAGTTGAAAAAGGAATACTCAGTGTGTTCACTAGAACAGGAAAGTTGGTGGGGCAATGGAGAGGGAAGGGTATGTTCCATATTGAACTACCCACCCTCAAGAGCCAAAAAAAATGATGCAAGAACCAGGGAAAATGCAAACTGTAGAGCTGAGAAGCTGAGTCAGCTCTGACATAGTCCATAAGCTCACCAGGCTTTCGCCTTTGGTAAAGCTGTCTCTGAACTGGCTATGGGAATCCCATGAGAGAAGGCATGGGCTGTGGGCCTGGTTATGTAGTCACTAAACTTTCTGTACATGGCACTTCCTGGAAGATAATTGCTAGCTGCAGGCCTCAAACGTTCTTGTCCACTCCTCTGCAGAGAATGGAGTGATGTGCAGTTAGACCTCTCCTAGCTTAAGACTCTCCAACCCAAGGACATTCTGCACTAGAGGGCCAAAGACATGAGCATGGCTGGTCATGCAAGCTTTGTCCCAACCTTTGCCACTTCTTCTCCTTGAGGTAAACTTTGCCTTCTTTAGGAAAAAAGAGAGCATGTGCGGGTGTCTGGGTGAGCATATTGCTATTTCCAGAAAGGGGAGGAACTGACCTCCCAGTTTAGGTGCCCCAGGTAGAGCTGAGGCTACTGAAGGCAAACAGAGGCCAGGGGTAAATCAATACCATGCATCTCAGCATAGCTGGATCAACACAGCATCAGGACTGCTTATTTTGGTCTAGTGCCTTGGCTATGTTTCCTCAAGAGAGGGTAAAATCAACACAAGCAGGTCAAGGGTTCACATGCCATTTTGTGGTGCCAACCCACGGAAGAGGAAATATGGGGCCATGAGGAGCAAGAATGTTAAGATGACCCAGTAGCTCTCAGTCCCCTTTGGCAATGAGGGGCATTTCTTCTTCCAAAAAGTAGTCCCATAGACAGCATCTCCCCACTCCCCCCAAGAGACTAAGTAGCTGGTAAGCAGCTCTCATGATGGCAGTTCTGAGGCTGGGGCAAACACAGACCTGTGTGTAGTAACAAGAAATAGAAATCTACAAGCCTGCAACCTCGAGGTCTGAAATGTTCAGATGACACTGTCACCTTCCAGGAAACCACCTCACGCTCTGCTTCAGAGTTCTACATGTGACTCAAATCTTAGGTGCTGGCTCCTCATTCATGTGCAGAGAGGAAAAGGCAGAGGAAGCAAAAGCCTGGCCCTGCATAAAGCAATTCTCTATCTAACCTGGTGGTCACTCTGCTGAAATCTGAGTTGCAGGGTTTTTGTTCCAGATGGAGAAGGCCAGCCATTTATTTTCTCACTCATTCAACTAAGTATCTGTCTACCATAGTCTTAGTGAAGACTAAGTATCTACTATGTTTTAGCCATCTTCTAGGCACTGGGGGTACAGTAGCAAGCCAAAGTTGCTGCACAGGCAACTTCATAGGATTCTCATTCTGGAGATAATATTAATAGGGAAATACTCTTTAAGTACCAGATGCCATTCTAAGTGCTAAGCAAGGATCTTGTGCAATCCTCAAAAGAATCTTGGGCAAGTGTGCTGAGTACCCCATTTTGGCACAATAGTACTCAGCCTTTTTTAAAATGGTTACTTAAAATTATTACTTTTATTTTTTCTTTTCCAAACTGCTTTATTGGGAGTGTGTGTGTGGGGGGAAATAATGATTTATAAGACAGTTGTTCATGATTTTTTTTTATTAAAGTTTTTTTTTAAATATTTATTCCCTTTTGTTGCCCTTGTTGTCTTATTGTTGTAGTTATTATTGTTGTTGTTGTCGTTGTTGGATAGGACAGAGAGAAATGGAGAGAGGAGGGGAAGACAGAGAGGTGGAGAGAAAGATAGACACCTGCAGACCTGCTTCACCGCCTGTGAAGTGACTCCCCTGTAGGTGGGGAGCCGGGGTTCGAACCGGGATCCTTATGCCGGTCCTTGTGCTTTGCGCCACCTGCACTTAACCCGCTGTGCTACAGCCCGACTCCCCATGATTCTTTTTAATACATGTCTGTATACCATATAAGCTTGTCTTCCTTCACCACCACACACTGGCTTCCCAATGGCCTTAACTTTTTCCCACCTCCTCCTATTAGAATCCTTGACTCTGCTACAAAAAAAGCACAGCTAGTTCAAATTTCACTCTGTGTTTTTCCCTTTTTTTCCTTTGTATCCTGAGTCCCAACTATTAGTAAGGCCATCCAGTATTCATCCTGCATATGTTTTGTGAGTGAGTACCACCGATGCAGTTTCCTCACAGCAAATTCTTTTTGGCCTATCTTGAAAAATCACTTGTGTAGAGGGCATATTTTATAATATAATATAAACAGGAGTCTGTAGGTTTTCTTTTTTTTTTTTTTTTAATTTCTTCCTTGACCCATTAGTTGTTTAGTCATGTACTGTTGAGTTTCTATATTTTGGGACTTTTTTTTTTTCCTCCAGGGTTATTGCTGGGCTCGGTGCCTGCACCATGAATCCACCACTCCTGGAGGCCATTTTTCCCCTTTTTGTTGCCCTAGTTGTTGCAGCCTTGTTGCGGTTATTATTGCCATTGTTGACTTTGCTTTGTTGTTGGATAGGACAGAGAGAAATGGAGAGAGGAGGGGAAGACAGAGAGAGAGGGGGAGAGAAAGATAGACACCTGCAGACCTGCTTCACCGCCCGTGAAGCGACTCCCCTGCAGGTGGGGAGCCGGGGGCTCGAACCGGGATCCTTACGCCGGTCCCTGTGCTTTGCGCCACGTGCGCTTAACCCACTGCGCCACCGCCCAACCCCCGTAGGCTTTCTTAAGACAACAAGAACAGAGTCACAGAGCCATGAAGAAGGGCAGTTGCCTTCCTGAAACTGTCTTCTGTTCTTCACAAGAAGCAAAGATCTGGAGGAAGGGTACTTCCCCCGGCACTTCGCCCCTTACTCTACTTGAAGAGGCATATATGCCACATGCTTTTCAATATTTTGCTACTAAAGAAAAATCCAGGATTTTAAAAAACTATTTATTCATTTTATTTTGATTTGATCTGACAGAGAAGATGAGAGGGGTTGGTAGAGAGAGAAGGAGAGACAACTGCAGCATTGCTTCACCACTCATGAAGCTTCCCCCCTGTAGGTGGGGACCAGAAGTTTAAACCCAGGTAAGATGTTCTACTGGATGTACCACTGCCTGGCCCCAAGACTTTTTTTTTTCTTAATACAAGTTGGGGTTAGGACATCCTGTTGTGAATGGTTGAGTGGGTCTGTGGCTAGAACACCAACTCTATGAGAAACCAACAGTTTTTAATGAAAAAAAAAAAAGAGTTTTGAGATCAAACAAGTGTGGGAGGCTGAACTATTAAAAAAAGAGCCGCTGGATTTTTTTTTTTAATTGCAGAAATTCATAGAACCTTAATTATTTTTGTTTTCTTTACTTGCTGCCAGGGCTTTGTGGGGCCTTTCTTTTTTCCCTACATACAGGGTGACAGAGAGTGAGCAAGCAAGCAAGAGAAACAGAGATATCACAACACTCCCAAAGCTTCCAGTTTGCATGGTATTCCCATGTGGTGACCAGGAGTTTCAATGTGGGTCCTTGAGCATAGTAAAGTGTGCACTCTACTTGATGAGCTATATTCCACCTCCTTTCAGAGCTTTTTTTTTTTTCAGGGTTATATTGCTGGGGTTTGGTTCCTGCATTATGAATCCACTGCTCCTGGAGACCATTTTCCCCATTTTTGTTGCCCTTCTTGTTGTTATTGTTGTCATTGCTGTTGTTTTTGCAGATGGGGAGCCAGGGGCTTGAACCAGGATCCTTACGCCGGTCCTTGCACTTTGTGCCATGTGCATTTAATCCGCTTTGCTACCACCTGGCCCCCTTTCAGATCCTTAATATGCTAATATCCACTGTGTCTCTCCAACATAGGGATTGAGTAGGCAAGACTTTGTACACTTACGTAAGCCAATCACCTTGCTGGGGGAGATTTAGAACACTTGTGGAAAGCTCACAGAATCAGAACTCCAAGGAATGTGGATCTAGGAAGTGGCTTACTAACTCATAAAAACTACTTTCTCCTGTCAGAAACACCAGTTGTCTCACTGGACACTTTTCTGAAATGTACTAACTTCCCTAGAAACTATTTCAGAGTTGCAAGGTTTTAGAGGGTCAGTCATGTCAGAGCAGGTATCAAGATGCCCTTGTCATAGGTGTGGGGAATCAGTGACTGGGGGACAGAAGAGGGATGTGTAAGAGGGAGTGAACATCATACATTTGACAATAATGAAGTAGGGACTGAAAAGACACAGCAGGTTCACATTCTGACAGTGTGTTGCTGTGTCCCTGTGGGCCAGTCCTTGCCTTATCTGAGCATCAGTTCCCCTTCACCATTCAGCAATAGATAGGAATGGATCAGATGGTCAGGGGCAGGAGGACTCTCCAGTTCCTACGTTCTCTTTCTCTCATTGAAATGGGTGAAGTGCTGGCAGGGAGCCATGAAGATCACATGGTAACTGTCATACATCTATCTCCCGAGACCAGGCTTCACATTGCCAAGGGCCCTGTCCTACCAGGGTGGAGAAAGGTACTGAGTCTCAATGGAGTGATGGTCCCTTGGGAAATATAGATTGGGCTACCAGGAAATAGAAAAAAAAAACTTGATTTCAGATGCCAGTGTCTAGTATCACACTGGAGAATTTCTGAAAGATTAACAGATGAATCCTTTGATGCAGCTCTTGAACAGCCTACATTGAGATTTATTTAAGTGATTAAGAAATCAGGAGGCGCAGCCTGGAAGTCAGTATAATGGATAAGAAGGGAAAACAAAAGAGCTCGATGCTCAAGAATAAGGTCCTGTGTTCAATCCCAGTATTGCATATACCAGAGTGATACTCTGGTTCCCTCAGATATAAGTCAGGGGCAGGGTTGGGAAGGCAGATAGATGGTAGAGCACAGGACTTGTATGCACAAGGACACAGGTTCCATACTGCACCAGAACTAAGAATGCACCAGAATATATATATCTTAAAAAGAAGAAATTAGGGTCATTTCCTTTATCCAGTCCTTCCTAATTGTTCCCCACAAATCTTACTACCTCTCCAATTCTGACTTCTCTCATTGTCCCTCCTCTCTAGTCCCCAACCTACCAGTTCTTAAGCACTTCTGAGCAGCTCACATCCCTAGTCCTACACACTTTTGTCCTGTGCCTTCCATGCCTTGTCATCTTCCCACAAATGCCCAGTTCTTCCCAGAGCCCTCACAAGGTACCCAGTTCTCCCTACTCCCCATTATCTTCCATTTATCCTTTAATTGATTCAACAAATATTTATTACATATACAGAATAAAAAGTTCTAATAAAATAGTAGAACCAGACTTGGACCTCAGGAAAAGTATATTCTAGAAAGGGAAAACAAACATGAGAGGTGGCAGTGAATCAAGGAGCACAAAGAAGAGTAAGGGGGGGGGGGGGAGTCAGGCTGTAGCGCAGTGGGTTAAGTGCAGGTGGCACAAAGCGCAAGGACCGGCATAAGGATCCCGGTTCGAGCCCCCGGCTCCCCACCTGCAGGGGAGTCACTTCACAAGTGGTGAAGCAGGTCTGCAGGTGTCTATCTTTCTCACCCCACCCAGTCTTCCACTTCTTTCTCCAGTTTTCTCTTTCCTATCCAACAATGACGACATCAATAACAATAACCACAATAACGACAACAATAAAATAAGGGGATAAATAAATAAAGAAATATTTTTTAAAAAGAAGAATAAGGGGAAAGAGTAATGACAAATGCAATTATAAAAGAGTGTCACAGAAAGAGGTGACATTCAGGGAGAGACTTGAGTGGAGGGAGTTTCTTGCCTGGAGGAGAGTGAGCATAGTCCTGCTCACAAATGTTTTGAAAGTATATTTCCCAAAGGTTCACAAAGTCAGATACCTTGGGTTTCAGAGGATTGGGGCTTGACCATAGAAAGGGCTGGGCTGTGTCTGAAAAAATGACTAAGCAAATTCCTCACAGAGTAGCCAAAATGCTCAAGTAAGGGCACATCCTCTTGACACAGATATACATCCACATTCTCCTCACCTCATGCTGTACCTTTTGGTCCTGACTTTATGATGTAGTCAAAGGGTAGGAGTTAGACAAGAAAAGAGATATTGTGACAAAGACAGGTAGCTGGGGAACTGGCTACAGAGGCCTGGACTGTGAAGCTATAGACTGACAAATTACAATGGCTAAGTCTTCTGTTTTGTCTCTGTTCCTGTGCTCCTTATGTGAAATGTGAGGGCTGGATAGTCTCTAAACGTCCTTCTACTTCTAAGAAGAGGTTTTATTTATTTTACTTTCCTTTTTTAGATAAAGACAGAGAGAGTGAAAGAAATCCTGACATGGAAGTGTCTTTCAGTGTGGTGGGGGCTGGGCTTAAACCTGGGTCATATGCGTGTCTACGGAGCACACTATCCAAGTAAGCTATTTCACTAGCCTCTTCTAGTTCCAGACCACTACCCGAGGCTACACAGGCATGAACTCCATTTCCAGGAAGAGATAAACAAAGACATAGATAGGGAAGAAATCTTATCTAAGAGTTAGAGGGGATCCCGCTCAGAAACTCAGTCACTGTTCCATTAACCTAAAAAGAGCTTGCTTTTTGAATGGCCTTAGCTCTCCAACATCAAAGTCTTGTGGACTGAATCTCAGTGGCCCATTTCAAATCACACTGGAGCTCTGGATTAGGTAAAACAAACCATAAAGGTTATTCCAACACCTTTAGGGACATTTTCTACTCTCCTCACCTACTTGCTGACTGGGCATGAAAGTCAGAGCCATAAAATCTGCTTGAAAGGCAACACCTTATCAGGGGTCCAGGCAAGGTATTGTTTACCAAAGGCCCCATTTGCCCAGGTGCAGCCACCATCCAGGTCTGAAACAACAGATGGCTCAGGCTTGAAAGTGAACATCTCGTTTCCTCTGGACAAGTCGTGTTTGCACAGGGACAAGAGTGGCATGAGATCGGCTGAGGGGCAGGGAATAGATCAGACTCCACACTTAGTTCCACTGTGGGTAGTTCACACTGGACCAAATGACTCCTGGGGAACATTAAATGTATGATAGGAGTACACAGCTTGTGAGGCAAATGCTGAACAGCAGTTTAGGCAACTACTTCTTGTTCTTCTTGTTCTTGTTCTTCTTGTTCTTCTTCTTCTCTTCTTCTTTCTCCTCCTCTTCCTCCTTCTTCTCCTTCTCCCCCTCCTCCTCCTTTTTTTTTCAAAGCTGGGACTTCACACATGTGCAACATTACTGCTCTTGGGCAGACCTTTTGATCCAATTAGAGAGACAGAGAAACACCACAGTATTGGAGCAACCCCACATGTTATAATATTTCCATGTGCTGCTGGGACATGAACTTTGGTCTCACACATGCCCTGGCATGCTCCCTACCCACTGAGCTTCCAGCTCCAGAATAGCAGCTGTAATGGAAATGTAGACTGGAGGGAGTTCACTAGGTACAGAGGGCTCATTGTCATGTAGCCCAGAATAGAGCCCTGATACTACACAGGAGGTGCCATATCATGGAGAACACTGGTGCTGTGTGACACCCTGGTTCAACGGGGGAAAAAAAGCCCAGAAGGTAGAACACTAGCTAAAGTAATCTGTAGGCATGAGGTCCTGAGTTTGATCCCCAGGACCAAATGTACCAAAGTAATACTCTATCTCTCTGTACCTCTTATTCACTCAATAATAAATGTATATGTTTTTAAAAACTGCTGTTATTTAAAGACCTCTATTTTATGGTAATAATATGAAGGAAATGCAAAGATCACATGATTTTAAAAGTCAGATGTCAGAGGAACTCTGGACTTGACATGGGCTGCTTCAGGCCCTCCGACTTCCCTGGGCACACACCTACCATCTTCTTCCAGGAGAGCTACCTGGCAGAAGGGCTTAAGAAGTGTGAGAAGCGTGAAGGGTTAGGCTTTCTTTCATGTCACAGACACTAACTGAGTGCCTGCCATGAGTCAGCCATGGCTTAGGTACTTTGGAGTTAGATGCCCTTCTGTTTCTGAGCCTTTGTATCTGTTTTTTAATACTTTGTTGAGCAGAGATACTGAGAGTCATATCACTGGATTATTGTGAAGATTAGATTCTGTTTGTTTGTATACTTACCTATCATCTAGAGCAGTGCCTGGTAATTTATCAAGAACTAATTATTTTAGCTTTTATTTCCCATCCACAGGTAAAGACTGTTTAACAAAGGATTCATCTCATAAAGCAGATGCATCTTAAAACAATTTTGCATACAAGGGGCTGGGAAGTGGTGCATAGTATATCACACATATTACAGTGTTTAAGGACCCAGGTTCAATCCCCGTCTCCACCTGCTGGGAGGGAATTTCATAAATGGTGAAGTAGTGCCGCAGATGTCTGTTTTCCTCTCTCCCTATCTCCCTTCTTGATTTCTCTGTGTCTGTCAAAAAGAAAAACTAGGGGTTGGGGTGGTGGTACACCAGGTTAAGCGCACATAGTATGAAGTGCAGGGACTGGCACAAGGATCCCTATTTGAGCTCTCAGCTCCCCACCTGCGTGCAGGGGGGCGGGGTGCTTTGCAGGTGGTGGAGCAGGTCTGCAGGTGTCTATCTTTCTCTTCCCCTCCTCTCAATATCTCTCTGTCCTATCCAACAACAACAGCAACAACAAAATGGAAAAAAGGGGGAAAAAAAGGCCTCCAACAGCAGTGGATTCGTAGTACAGGCACCGAGCTCCAGCAATAACCCTGGAGACATTAAAAAAAAAAATCAAACAAAATTCTACTTACACCCTTTATATCCTCCTTGTAATGGTTAAAGTCATCTTTTACTTCTTCATCACAAAAGTTTATTAAGCGGCATTGGGCTACAGAAAAAGATAATTCACTTAATCAACAAATACTGAGTTCCTACTATGTGCCAGTCATTCAGCAGAGAACAGACAATCCTCGCTCTCAACCCCTGCACCTCTTGTACCTTTCCATTCCCTACCTTCCATGTAACAGCCAGGCTGAACTTTCAAGTATAAATCAGATCCTAACCCTCTTCTAATCAGCTCTCTCTGATGACTTCTCTATATATTAAAAACAGTTCCCAAGGGTCTTGCTTGTACCACCCATCCTTCCTAGATATCGAGCTCCCCTCTCTCTGTTCTACCTTATACCAGCCTGTCTCTAAGTCATCAAATACTCACCATGGTCTCTGCATTTGTGCTCTGACTCCTTTCCTGTGGAAAGCTTCCTCCCCAGATCTCTGCATGGCTGCTCCTTTCTCATGAAGTAGAAGCTCATACTTCCTTCCTTAAGGAAGCCCTTTGAGACCACCTGACATAAAACATTCCCTTATCTATCCTCTACCACATGCCTCTAATTATTACCATTTATTGTTAGTGCGTGCGTGTGTGTATGAAACCAGAATAGCAGGTTCCTAAGGGTTAGGATTCTGACTCTTTACTCACAGCTATGTCACCAGTACTTTGAACAGTACTAACAGTAGATATTAAATAAAGTCTTATCAATTTACTGATAAATGAGGCAACCATTTATCAGTAAGTCAATGTTTTGCCCATTCCCTCTGTTAAAATGAACTCCACCCTCCCATCAGAGGCAAGAAGAAGGCTCCAGTCCCACTGAGTATGGACAAAGTGTATACACTCAGTTGCTGGCTTGATAGCCAAGTGGAACTCAGATTCTAGTCAATTCCTTGTAGTACCCTCTGGATGACTGTAGAAAGTCATCACTTCTGAACTTTCATTTCCTCACTTGCAAATCTAGGAAACTCATACTAGTCTTGAGAGATTATGGTGAATCAAAGTAAACAAAGTGTGTAAGTGCCGAGTCCCAGTCTGCTGTACAGTAGGAACACAGATTAGTTTCTCCTTTTGAGGTTCCACCTACTGCATCTTCCATTCTTCCTGTGGGCTACCTGGTACTTCTAATACATGGTATTTGTCGCCTACGAGAGAACATTTAAGTTTTTTTCATTTCTTCTCAACCAACCAGGCATGATGACAAAGCTCTAATTCCAACAAAACAGCATAAATGCCACATTCTGCTTTATAGAGATATAATGGGTTTCCCTGTCATAGCCTCGTGTCTGGGGCAGCCTGGCACAGTCTTGGAGCCCAGAGACACTGGGCATCACCGTGTTCTTCCTTAGCTGGTGCTTATGGAGACAGGGGACACTGCCAGCTGCCCGGAAAGATCTCACTGGCTGCCAAGCTATCCTCAGCTTAGGCAAAGCCAGGGAGCCCTAAGGACAATATGAATGCTCTTAAACCATCCCTCTGAATAGGACCTGAAACTTATGGTTGTTTGTCACTTGGAGCTCTGAAGGTATCTAGATGGGTCACAGATGGGGCAACTGAATCTTAAGGCAGCAAGTGGTCTCAGGTTCTGTTCCCACACTATGGCTCTAAGTGGGCAGACTAGAAGCTGAGTCCCTTGACTATGTCAAAGCAGAGAGGCATTAATGTAGACATGAGGGGCTGGGGATCAGCTTCAGGAAACCTATAGACAGACCCAGCCAAAAGCCACCTCCAGGAAGGAATGATGGTTCTCACACTTCTACACCAGAGCCAGCAGCAACTCCTTCAGATCTCTAACTTGACTTAGACCACTGGGTCTAGAATTCCCTATGGAAGTGCTTACAACCCAAGTTGCAAGGGAACCTGTACTGACTAGGGAGACACCAATTACATCCTGGGGCTCTGCCATTACATGTCAGGTGAGACAGCCCCTTTCCCCAGTTGTCCTTTGATTCCCAGCTGTGAAGTGAGGAGCTT
The DNA here is from genome assembly GCF_950295315.1 of Erinaceus europaeus. Classification (NCBI taxonomy): domain Eukaryota; kingdom Metazoa; phylum Chordata; class Mammalia; order Eulipotyphla; family Erinaceidae; genus Erinaceus; species Erinaceus europaeus. The sequence continues at coordinate 153,236,641 of NC_080163.1, forward strand.
GGACTAAGACCTCACCAGCGATCCTCTATCTCTAACATTCTGTGAGCCTATTTGGGATCATATAAGTCATTTGCTCTTTGTTTCTCCATCATTCACTGAACGTATATTTACTGTGAATCTTTTCAGGCCCAGGTACTATGGACAATGAAAGACTAATAAAAAGCAGTCTTTAACACTTTTATTTTTTAAAAAAGTATTTTTAAATATATATATTTTTTTCTGAGTGAGAAAGAGAACATAGTACTACTTAGGTTCTCTCCTGTGCAGTACCTGAGATTGAACCTGGGATCTAATTCATACAGTTCTGTGCTCAACCACTGAGGTATCTCCCTGAACAGGCAGTCTTTTCTTTCTCTCAAAGAGTTTATCAGTAAACTAGGCCTTTACATTCAATTGTCACTATTCAAAAGCAGTACCAGCAACTTCCTCACTTAATAAAACCAAGAATTGGAGTACTTTTCCCTAGGTTACCATGGTAAATGGTGTAACAGTCGCCCAAAGATGTCCATACCCTAATCCCTGGATTTTACATGTCAAAAGGGGCTTTGCAGATGTCATTAAGGTTAGGGACATTGAGATGAGATTATCCTGGATTATCCAGGTAAACCCAATCTAATCACATGAGTTCTTAAAAGCAAAGGACCTTTCCCAATTGGGTCAAAGAGAAATGCAAGGATAGAGGTGGGATCAGAGAGATGCAAAGGAGAAGAACTCAACTTGTTGGTCTTGAAGATGAGGCCATAATCCAAGGAATGTGGTGGCCTCTCAGTTTAGGGTCAGGAAGAGCAAGGGAACTCTTATTAGAGCACTGAAGGAAGCATCAGCTCTCCCTCTTCATCTCTCTCTCTCTCTCTCTCTCTCTCTATCTGAAAAAGTCAGCAGGAAGGGTAAAGCCCTGGAGGTGGGGAAAAGAAATGAAGAGAAAATAAAGAAAGAGGAGGACAGGGGAATCCTACAACTACAAAGAATTAAATTCTGCTGACAATCCCAAACAGCAAAAAATAGTCTCCCCCAAAAGACCCTAGAAAGGAAAAGTCTGCGCCCCATTCTAAATTGGTGAAACCCATTGTCTTCTGACATGTGGAACTATGAGATCATACTTTGTTTTTTTTTTTTCCTCTTCAATTTCTTTATTGGGAATTAATGGTTTATAGGCAACAATAAAATACAATGACAGTTTTCCACATAATAATACAACCCCCACTAGGTCCTCCTCTGTCATTATGTTCTAAGACCTGAAAAACCCCCACCCCTCCACCCACCCCAGAGTCTTTTACTTTGGTGTAATACACCAATTACAGTTTTGGGGTTGTTTTATGTCACTAAATCTGTGGTATTACAGAGCAGTACCAACAGGACACTGATACAGTTACTATAAACCCAGCAGTGTTGGATCTGATAACTGTGGCTCCAGCACCCACATTCTGTATTGCCTTTCTGCAATATGCAAGTCTTTAAGCATGCTATGGTGCTCATCTCACAAGAGGATTTATGAAAGATGAAACTGGTTCACTGTGCCTGTTACACAGCTCTCAGAATATCTAGCTACTATTATCAACCTCATTATGAGATGTCACATTGTTTTCCCATGAGTCAAATGAAGGGACTGGACAAAATGCTCTCCTAGGATCTGCCTCTTTGGGGTCCATCCTTGCATCACTCATTTCATTTTTTTAAAATTTTATTTATAAAAAGGAAATACTGACAAAAACGATAGGATAAGAGGGGTACAGCTCCACACCATTCCCACCACCAGAACTCCATTTTCCATCCCCTCCCCTGATAACCTTCCTATTCTTTAACCCTCTGGGAGTATGGACCCAGGGTCATTCCAGGGTGCAGAAAGTGGAAGGCCTGGCTTCTGTAATTGCTTCCCCGTTGAACATGGGCGTTGGCAGGTCGATCCATACTCAGCCTGCCTCTCTCTTTCCCTCGTGGGGCTCCAGGACACAATGGTGGGGTCATCTATACCTGGCATGAGCATGTGAATGGGACATGGTCTCACAGAAGGAATGGCTTTTGTGCTTAACTTTGGGGGAAACCAATTAGGTGGTAACAATAAGGGGCTTCCAGGTTTGGGAGCATTTAAATCTAGATGATCTTTTGCTGAAATGGCTCACCAGAGGTTTATACTTAAAACACTTTTAGATGTAACAGCCCCTGTATCCAACAATTTCTGGGAGCAAGAGATCTCTACCAACTTTCGGGTCTGCTGCAAAAATAGTGAAAAAGGACTGCAAAGCACTTTGCAAATGAAGGAGGCTGCCTCACTTGCCCTTCAAGGCTATGAACACATTGCTGCTCCCTCCCTCCCACTGACATGCTCTGTTCTTAATAAGGCTCCCATAAAGATCTCTCCTGTGAGATAATCATAGACTCTCAGGGGCATGCCACTCTTAGCTGTCAGCATCATTTAGGAAGACCTTATAAAGGCTTTTAAACCTCCTGCTCATTTCAAAGTTGAGCTCTCTTTAAAACCCTGTTAAATCCCATTACAAAACTTCTGTGCTTGACTTCCAAATCTTTTCCAGAGTTTTCCTTTCCATTTATCTTGGCCTCTCACCAACCCCTCCTAACAACACCCCAAAGGAGATCGCTTCAGTCCACTGGGTATATTCTTTGAGCACCATTGTCGTATTTGAGATGAACCACCCTGTCTTTGCTTTGGTTTCCTCCCCCAAGCCCTGTGATGAAAAAGAAAACCAATGACCACAGAACACTGGCATGTGTAACAACTTTGAGGAAGTACAGTAAGTAGAACAGTGATCACAAAAGTCAAGTCCTAAAGGCTGGAATAGTGCAGATGCTTTAGGTTCATGATTAATTAGTCAACAATTTGTTTGGCTTTATATGTTAACTCTCTTTTCAGCCACCAGGTTCCAGATGCTAGCATGAAGCCAACCAAACTTCCCTGGACAGACAACCCCACCAATGTGTCCTGGAGCTCCGATTCCCCAGAACCCCACCCCACTAGGGAAAGAGAGAGAGAGAGGCTAGGAGTATGGATCGACCTGTCAACACCTATGTTCATCGGGGAAGCAATTATAGAAGCCAGACCTTCCACCTTCTGCATCCCATAATGACCTTGGGTCCATACTCCCAGAGGGTTAAAGAATCAGAAAGCTATCAAGGGAGGTGATGGGATACGGAGTTCTGGTGGTGGGAATTGTGTGGAGTTTTACCCTTCTTATCCTATGGTTTTGTCAGTGTTTCCTTTTTATATAAAAAAAAAGAAAAAGAAAAAAATCAAGTCCATGCTCCCACCTTTTGTTTATAGTGACAAGTTGTCTTTGGTGAATTAACAATTAATCTCAAAAGGGACAATGTTTCTGACCCACAGTTACAGTTTCTCTCTCTTTCTCTCCATCCCCTCCCCCAGTGTATTTGAGATCAATAGGAAAGCACTACTGTAGCATTCATGACATTCTATTTTGCTTTTGTCTTCCTTATTACTATGTTGTGCCAAGGATGGAACGCAAGGCCTCATCCATGTAAGGCATGTGCTGTACTGCGGCATGAGCACCCCAGACTCAGAGTTTCTTAATTGTGACCCCTGAGCTCCTGAAGCAGGGTGAGGAAGGTTCTCAATCTCTGGAAAACTATTAACTGTTAACATACAGACATTAGGTTTTTTTTCTTATTAAAAATGCAAAAATATTTTTCTCCTATAAACATGGTCAGTGCATATATCTACCACCTGCCCCTTCCTTCTGAAAGGGTTTCTGGTTTCTGGAACTATCAGCCCTACTGTTTCTCAGTATCAAACTGACAGATACTTTTCCTTTGTTTTGTAGAAACAGAGGAAGTCAGAACCATGATGGAAACACACAAAAGGAGAATGGAACAATGGGCAAGGGAATACTTAAGGTCCAAACAATGTGGATTCAAGTCTTAATTTCTAATTTGCTGTGTGACCTAGGAACATTTATATTTACTCTTTTGGTATTGGTATCTTTAAGTGAGGATACAGGCATAGGATAGATGATAGAAAGATCTCTACTATCTGACACATAAGACATCTGTAGTGACAGTCTTTTGGACCAGCAACTATTGTCACGATGATCTGACTAACTGAGGCACCCCCCCAAAATTATTTTTATTGTGAGAAAGCATAATTGACAGCAAACATGCAATGGAAGTATTTAGCTTTTTAAGTTTGGCTGGCTTCTCAACAACATAGGAGTTTCCTTCTAAGCTATGGTCTTGCCAGAGAGGAGAGGATTAAGTGAGTACTCTCTGCCAGAAGGTCCTGGGAGTTGCAAGAAGGCAGGGAAATAGGAAGGGCTTAAATTAATAGCAAATCTTCAAGCCTATAGGATGGCTTCTAATGTAGGAGTGGGAAAGCTATGTTAATTGGCATAAGTACAGCCCCTACATGCACCAACATCTCACTAGCAATGGAGTCATTGGTGTTAGGTAGTTATGCCCTGTGGTATCCCTCAGGTGCAGGGTCTCAGTTTGGAGTAGGTCACCTCAAGAGATGTAGTTGGGGATGGGGGGGGTACAGGAAGGGCAAGAAATGGTTCCAAATCAGCACACTGCCACAAAGTGGTATCTTTCATATTAAAAGAAAAGTGTGGGTGTATGTTGATAATGAAAAGATAATAGAAGGAGCTGTGGGTGGGTCTGTTCATTGTGCAATGGAAACACCAGTGGCCTGTAAGTTCAGAGACAATTTCTGTGAAGTGACATCTATGATGAGGCCTGGATGAGGAGCAGAATTTGGTTAGGTTAAAAGTAGTGTATAAATAGCCTCCAGGAATAGGGCATAGCATGAACATAGGCCTGGAGATGTGTGAGAAAGCATACATGGTGTTTCAGAAGCCAAAGAATGATCACAAGCATGAAGGTGCAAAGGAACAGGGCAACAGAAGAGGTTAGAGAGGTAAGTGGGGGGCCAGACAGTGGCACACCTGGTTAAATGCACAGGTTACAGTGCGAAATGACATAGGTTCAAGCCCCTGGTCCCCACCTTCATGAGTGGTGAAGCAGGGCTGCAGGTGTCTCTCTGTCTCTCTCCCTCTCTATCTCCACCTCCCCTCTCAATTTCTCTCTGTCTCTATCCAATAATAAGTAAATAATATTATTTATATATATATATATGGAGGTAAGTGGTGGGCAGACAGGCAGAGCCTTGAGGCTGTGCCTTTTGTCAGCTTACTGAAAGATAAAATTAATGCTCTGCTATTGTTTTCTCCACTGACACTGGTACCTTGCACTCATTCTACTTTCTCCCAACAATTCATACCGCTTATACAAACCAAAAGGATGGGTGATGGCCCCTCCTCACCTACCAAGAAATGTATGGGAGGTCACATCTGTACCCAGAATGATGTGAACTAGAATATCCAGCTGCAGGAGAGAACAACCCTACTCAGTACAGTGGAGGCATTTTCTATCTCTAGCAAAGGCCAGGGAAGAAATGAAGAGGAAAGGCATGAAGGGAAATGTCAAAGAATCTCCTAGTTCACCTGGGGCTAGGCACAGTATAATAACTGTTTTTTGACAATTCCTAGACTATTAGAAATACACACTTGGGTTATTGGATCAAAATGAAAAGCTCAACAGGACTGACTTTAGATTATGAGTACTTCTATATCTCCTTTGCCTCCTTCCTCTTCCCTCTGAGGAATATGTATAACACAATCTCGGTCACCTACTAAATGTTGCCATGTATTACTGACTGCCACCTCTCCAGATTCAAAGGAGGTCTCGAAACTTTACATCAGGCTCAACCTGACGCTGTTGACTGGCTATGGAAGAAGGGCAAACGCTAGAAGAAGAAGAAGAAACTGTTAATTTGCTTATATGGTTTATTTATTTATTTATTTATTTCTCTTGTTTGATTTTAACTTAGTCAGGAGTAATATTCTGGGGATGCTATTTAAACATCACACAGGGGGAAGATAACCCTAAACTGTGCAACACAGGATCCCAATAAAGATATTTTTTTAAAATTATTTTTATTTATTTGTTATTGGATAGAGACAGAGAGAAGTTGACAGGGGAGGGGAAGATAGAGAGAGAGAGAGAGAGGGAGAGAGACACCACTTCTACAAGTGGGGGCTTGAACCTGCATCCTTGTGTACTGTAACATGTGTGCTTAACCAGTTAGGCCATGGCCTGCAGCCCCACCCCCCACCCCCACCCACCCAGTAAATGTATTGAGATCACTGCTTGGCTATATACCAAGAAGGTGAACTGGGACAGCTGACTTAACCTTGTTCTAGTTTCCTCATCTATATGAAGGGAATAAAACATTTTGTATATCTGTTATCATAATAATACTTTTAATGCGTGTAAAACACCTGGTCCTTGATAGGCTTCCAAATAAATGTGGCTCTTTTACCACCCTTCTGTCATTTCCATACGTTAGGCAGCCTAGGATCTCACAAGTGCTCGTTTGAAAACTGACGGAAAGTCAGTACTTGATGGAGAGTCAGTACTTGACTCTAATGACAGCAGTCTGTTGCCCTTAGGGGCAGCACAGAATCCACTATGGCAGCTGAAAGTGACTGTTCAGAATGCAGGCTCGTAATGGGCAGATAGATGCAGAGGCTCAGCCTGTATAGTCAGCGTCCTGATGTTAATATGCACATTACCCTGCTGCAAGCATTTAGCTAAATGTGGTGGCCTGTTAAAAATGACTATGCAGCAATCACCTTGAATTGAACAAGAATACACAATCTGTCACTTTTTCGCTGAACTGTAAATCAGAGAGCTCACAACTGATGCAGCAGCAAAACTCTGAAGGCAAGGGCATATCACAGGGAACCTTTATTTATTAAGTAAACTGGAAAGATGGAAGGTCTCAGGATGGAAAAGCTTACAAGACAGCAAATAACTTCAAACCCCGAGTCAAGGAAGTTTGAGGTTATTTGCATAAGGAAGCCTATTCACGAGGCACTTATAGTCTAGGTTTATTTATCATCTGTTTCTAGTAAAGATACCTTCTCAAGGCTTAGCACACAAGTCTTGCTCTTATACTAGCTGCATAACTGAGTCCTAAGGCAAGTGCTGGGTGGATTCATCTCATCCATTAGGACAATTCTATGGGGCAACTGTCCCATCTCATAACCAAGGAAACGGAAGCAGAAGGAGGGTAAGCTGCTTGCCAAGGTGATAAAACTAGTAAGTGGCAAGTCAGGGCCAAGGAACCCAGACTATCTGCCTGGAGCATCTGTGCACTGACCCATGCCGCTTGACTGCCCCTCCAAAACTGTGGCTCTCACTTCTCTGTGGAATTTAGCTGGGGCAGGAGTGTGCTTTGCTGATAGTTTATATTTTCTGGTCTTGTAAGACTTTCCCACTCATATCTCATCTGCTACTCCTAGCAACTATCTGAGGTTCATAAGGCAGGCGTTATTCACTGTTTCAGGTTCAGAAGTTAAGGACTTGCTGATTCCTGGCTTGACAGACAGCATTTGATTCCCTGTGTTCCACGGAGTGGGCGGGTATGTGCCAAAGCACAGGCTATGACCGAGTATTCATGTGCTGGGGCACTCTGGGCACCTAAACCTATCCCTTCACTCCCAGGTGCAAATAAAGAGGATGAGGGAGGATCATAGAAGACTGGTGCTTAGTTGCTGAGCAACAAAAACTCAGTATGTTCTGGGCATGCTCTTCTCTTGTGAGGATTCAGACAGTTCTCCCTTTAAAGCACCTCTCACTGGTCCCTGAAAAATCAAATTCTCTGGAGGTTGGCAGACTCGGGGCACTGCTTAATTTCCTGGGTCTTCTCTGCATAACAAAAGTACTATTCTGACCTTTTTAAAAACAGATATAATTTACATGTAATATAAATATAACAGTACAGCTCAATAGATTTTTTTTAAAGATTTATTATTATTTTTAAATATTTATTTATTCCCTTTTGTTGCCCTTGTTGTTTTATTGTTGTAGTTGTTGGATAGGACAGAGAGAAATGGAGAGAGGAGGGGAAGACAGAGAGGAGGAGAGAAAGATAGACACCTGCAGACCTGCTTCACCACCTGTGAAGCGACTCCCCTGCAGGTGGGGAGCCGGGGTTCGAACCGGGATCCTTATGCCGGTGCTTGTGCTTTGCGCCACCTGCGCTTAACCCGCTGCGCTACAGCCTGACTCCCAAAGATTTATTTTAATGAGAAAAACAGAGAGAGAGGCCAAAACACTGCTCATCTCTGATATGGTGGTGCTGGGGATTGAACTTGGGACCTCAGAAACTCAGCATGAAAGTATGGTGCCCTACCACTGGTATTATCTCTCTGAGCCTCAACAGATTTACTTTTAACTTATTATTAATTAACTAATTAATTAATTTTACCAGAACAGTGTTCAGCTTTGACTTATGATGACTCAGGGAATTGAACCTGGGACCTCAAAGCCTCAGACATGAAAGTCTTTTTGCATAACTGTTATGCTATCTTCCTTGCCTTCCTCAATAGATTTGTATAGATGCATAACTTGTGTCACCACAACCTAGATCAAGATATTATTTTTTTCAGCTATTTTACTCCTAGAAGTAGAACTGTGAGAAAGGAAGGATTAAACATATAGTCCTATGACAAACTCCACTATTGAGTGTGCCTGACCCTAGCACACTCTGGAATGAGTTGAAAATTCCAAGCTACATAGGAAAAGGAAATAGAGGCATAGGTCAGAAAGTTCAGAAGGAAAGTCTGGTAGTCAGAGATAGAAGTGTCCTCAACAAGAGGCTGGAGAGTACAGCACTTTTTGTTCTCTACATACACTAAGTGCTCAAAGAAAGAGCTGAGACTTGACAGGTCCTGCAGGCCTTAACTCACTGGAGGTGTAAATACACAAATAATATATATCATGTGTATATAGACTACAGTTTCCTATGAGCACTGAAAAAACTTCTCCTAACAAGTCAATTTATGAGAAATCACACAACAATGTAAATGGGCCACCCTACTTATTAGGTAAATTCACTTCCAATAGTCACTGTGTAGCATGGACCTATTTGCCTTATGAGGTAGAAAAGAGTATGAATTGGGTTTCCCTCCACAGGAGGTTTATAGCCTACATGAGGAAACAAGCCCTACACAAAACAAATGTTTATCAGTTGGCGGATAATAACCACCATAGTCATTAACGATTATGTTTTTAGTCACAAAGCTAGAAGGCAAAATAACCAGGACCTAAACTAGGTAGAATGACACCAATACTGGTGCACTTCGTCATTATGTGAAACTGCTTGTCTCCAAGATCTTGTGTGCCGAGCACTCTCTTCTAGTCTTGCAGGAGAAAGACTTGTTCTGGTTGAAGTGCATGTATATCCCTGTGCCTATGATGCCCAGATAAAGGGATAATCTCTATGGGACAATGATAGAATATTAAAAAAAAAAACCAAAAACTAAAAAACTAGTGGTGTCATACAGACATCATACACAAAATAATCAAAGAGGATGAAGATACCAGTGTGGGTTACTCAGAGAATGTTGCAGGGGGCAACTGAGATTTTGCCTGGCCCTTGAGGGCCAATCTGCAATAGGAAGAGGAAAAGAGGAAGCCCATCTGGGCATCCTGCAATCCAGCATAGAGACAAATAAGAAATTAGGGCTGATGGTGGATAGCACAGAGTAGGCTTCTACAGAGTAACAGGCCACTCCAGATGAATGTGGTAGGCTGGACTGGGGCATGTTCATAGAGAGTGAACAAAAACCCATGGGAGTAGCTCTGTGGGTCAGTGAAGGGAAAGCACAGCATTTCTGGAAGCCATCCCAGAGACAATGCATCATCAGACCCAGAGAAAAGGCTGAGCAAGGGGTGTTAGTGAGGGGTCTAGGGAAGGCACAGGACATTGGATTTACACATCCACCAGGTTAGTGTCAGGGAGCAGGTGACAAAATGGGAAATATGGGGCAGCTTGTAGAACCAGTGTTGAGACAAGAGACCCTGCTACTACCTCTCCAAAATGGCAGAGGAGGTGCTCTTCCAAGGCACTGTCTTGTTCGTGTGAGAACAGATGCTCCCAGGCAGAAATCAGAACTCCCGTGCCGAGGGTAGGTTTGAATATAGCATTGGCAAAGCATTTTTTTTTTTTTTGCACCTTCTTGATTCTTAATGTCTTTTAAAATGTCCTGCTTCCTCTAATATCCTCTTAGGCCATGATTATTTATAAAACTGATTTTGCTGGGTAAGGAACCTTTTTGTTCTAAATCACATTAGGATAAACATAGTATCATATATGTTCACTTGAAGATCACAAGACTACTGGGCCATGCTTGGGGAAACCTGTCCTGTGATTCCACTGCCCAGGGATCTGCACCTCACCCCCAAGACTGGGTACTGAGTATGTCTGGGGCTCATACGTGGGTAGACAAGCCTAAAGGAAGCCTAGAAACCAAACCTTGGTGTTCCTTGTCTGGAACCTGCAGCCTAAGAGAGCAGGTGGCAGAGCCAGGCCTATGAGGAGGAAGAACCTCCTCAGAAGGAGACAGCTGCACCGGGCAGTCTACGTTCTCTGGGCACTTGTCTCCCAGACCAGTCAGAAATGCCCAGCCCTTCCTAGGCTATGCTGAGTCAATGTACATTCTTCCCGGCAGGGCACCTTCTTTCCAATATCCCTCCTGTCAGGACACATGCCCACTTGACACCCCTGCCCTCCTCCCACTCCCTGGGCAACAAGGCACAGAGGGAAATAATGCCATTGCATGTCTACTCAGGTCTGTGATGGAACTTCCATTCTGACCCTAGCCTCTGGAAGAGATTACCCTCCATACAGCCTCCAGTGTTCCCATTTTTCTGTTTCTTTGTGACTTGTACAGCTACACACACTCTCTGTGGTACTGCACACACCCCAGGTACATTCCAGATTAAAAAAAAAACAAACAAACTCTGTACTGTCTGTGTGCCTAAAACACACACCCCTGCATGTGTACAACTCTGTTCTTTCATCTCCATTAAATTTTTCCTCTAATTTCATCTTTTCAATGTGGCCTCCCCTGAACATTTTATAAAAAATGTTAGCACCCCCTTCCCATTCCCTTTGATATACAACACAGCAGGAATTCAATAAGTATCTGCAGAGTAGAAAAATAAAGAACAATAATGCTGATGGAAGGCATTTTTTTCCAATTCCACTATCACTTTATTAAGGAAATGCTGATTTACAGAATTTTTGTTGTCACAAGGGTGCATTTCCATATTTCCCTAAGAAGAGGGCATTTATTTATTCCCTTTTGTTGCCCTTTTTTTTTTTTATCATTGCAGTTATTATTGTCATTGATGTCATCATTGCTGGATAGGACAGAGAGAAATGGAGAGAGGAGAGGAAGACAGAGAGCAGGAGAGAAAGATAGACACCTACAGACCTGCTTCACTGCTTGTGAAGCAACTCCCCTGCAGGTGGGGAGCTGAGGGCTCAAATCTGGACCCTTACGCCAGTCCTCGTGCTTTGCGCCACCTGTGTTTAACCCGCTGCGCTACCGCCCGACTCCCAGAAGAGGGCATTTTTAACCAAATAACTTCAAACACGTTAGTCTGAGGGTTACAAATGTCTTGAAAAACCCCAACATCATACTCCCTTTTCCTTGGAAAAATTAATAGAGTGAGTCTTAACCAGAAAGTAGCAACTTGAGCTGGCCAGACATAGTTGAGTGAACTTAAGTTCTCATGCAGGTGGTCAGACATTGATGAAGCCCCCAGTGGGAAGGGTTCCTGAGCATGTCCCTGCCTGTCATTTGTTCTGGGTACCCAGTGCCCATGACAAGTTGTTTTACAGAAAAAGATCCAAGCAGAGCACTTTTACTAGAGAGTCTTCAGCCTTCCTGTTGCTTAAGCCAGCCCAACATCTTTTGTAACAAATGTCAGAACATCATGTCAGAACATCACTCTTATCTATAAGGTACCCGTCAAGCTGTTTCTGTCTTTAGTAACCCTGTCAGGAGCCAGGAAGGGCAAGAAGTCTGAGCATCACACTGAACAACATAGCAACCTTGCCACCATCATTTACATTTATAGAACATTTTATAGTTGCCAATTCATTTTTATATATTTAATTCTATGTCACAAATAGGCAGAAGTTCAGAAAAGTCCAGTCACTAAAGCAAAAGCACTTTAGTCTTGGAACAGTTCCCCAGGTCTTATTCACTTCTAGCCCATTTATTCTCGCCCTCCAAACAACTGTGACAAACCTAGTCATTTAGTTTTTCAGGCCACTGCAGATTCAGAGTAGAACAAGAGATGGGGAATAACTTTTGAGTTAAGAACACTGAAAGCAGCAAGATGTGACAGATGACAGCAAGTAAAGAGACAGGAAAATTATATAAAGCATATCAAAGTAGAGTTAATTGCATTCCAGGACCATTTGGGAGGGGTGGAAGAAACTATTCTGCACATCAATTGCCCTTAGGGGTACTGCTGATATTTTAGTGCGAAGCAGTCATAAAGATGATGACTTGGGACCATGAGGACAAAGGTTAAATACTGTGTATGGCATTCAGTTACTTTTGGTAACACTATGTGACTACTTTCCTTTGGAATTGTTCCTCCTTGCTTTCAAACTCTCCCTGAATTGATAAACAGAGTTTGAAAAAGAGCATTTACATTTTTCAAAGAGTAAAACCCACTCTTACAAGTAGCACTGTGACCGGACTTCCTGGCTTTTCTCAATTGCTAAAGACTTTCCTCCCATCAATCGCCAAGTAGCCTCAGTCTACACACTCACATTTCACGATCCAGGCTGAAAACCACAGTTTATCCCTTCCTTTTTGTTAAGCTCTGGAGTTGCATAATTTACAGTCACCCTGTGAAATGGCCATGTGTTCCAGAGTAGGAAGCTGTCATGCTGAATAGAGCACTGCTGGGCTGTGTTCACAAACAGAGTTTTCCACGATTTCCTTGCACAGCCAGCAAGCAAGAGCTTTCCCCTGGCATAAGGGTAGCTCCTGACAATTAGCAAGACTGGGGGAAGGGCTGCTGGGAGGAACCATAGTCGTAAATTCTCTCTTATCCACCATATAAGAAAGCAAGGTCATAAAAACTCAACCATATTTTCCAGTTAGGAATGAAACAAGATGCCTAGGGCAACTCCTAATTTGGTTCTTAGATTCCCATAAGATGTGAACTAATTTTCTTGAATGGGAGGGAACCATGCAGGAAGGCAGGGGAAGAGGGGGAGGGAGGTAGGGAAGCTCTCAGGACTCTGGGTAGGAACTGAACCTAAGAGTGGAGAGTGAGCAGGCCTGTGTGAACCCAAAGGTGCCGGTGCACTTTTACTAGTGGAGATATCAGATCCTCTCAGGGCTGGAGCCCCCGGAGAAAGCATAGTTGAGAGAAGAAAGTACAGAATCCTGTGGAAGTCTAAACTTGAAAATAGAAGGCATGCAGACCAGTAGATGCATGATAAAGCAACAGAACTCCTTCAACTCTAGAATGTTCTCTTAGTGTAAATCAAGGCATGAATCTGACCAACTTTTTGGGATAATCTCTCTCAATCTCATTTTCTTCATTTATAAAGTGGGGCCAGTCTACCTCCAGTGAGAGTTCAGCTGACCTGGTATATTAAACACCTCAAATAACCAGCATTTTATTTGATATATTGATTTTATAATTTCCTTCTTTCTAACTGACTTTTCCCTACCTTTCTTGAATACTTTCCCAGAGGATGTTAAAGGGAAATAAAACCATACAGTCTTTCTTGCTGTTATTAGGTAGTCATGGGAACCTAGACGAATCAGCTCCCTTCTGTAGAACTCACAATTTATAGATAAAATACAAGAATTTATATAAAAGGCAAGGCAGGTGAATACTGAGGCAAACACAAAATAAAATTCAAAACATAAAGTACAGAATCATGGGAAATAGCAAGTATCTACCTATAAATATAACCAAACATGTTTCTCTGGAAATATTACAAAAATCTTTTTTTTTTTTTTTCCTACCAGGGTCATCTCTGGAGTTGAGTGTCTTATGATGAATCCACTTTTTGTGGTGGCCGTTTTTCTTTTTTTCTTTCCTTCCTTTCTTTTTTTTTACCACAGCACTGCTCAGCTCTGGGTTATTGTGGGATGGATTGAACCTGGATTTCAAAGTCTCTGGCATGAGAGTCTTTGACATAACCATTATGCTATCTCCCCTGCCCAGTGGCCATTTTTCTTTCTATTTTTTTTCTCCTTCCTTTTTGAAAATTATTTTTACTTTATTTTCCCTTTTGTTGCCTTTGTTTTTTTTATTGTTGTAGTAGTTATTATTGTTGTTATTGATGTCATCATTGTTGGATAGGACAGAGAGAAATGGAGAGAGGAGGGGAAGACAGAGAAGGGGAAAGAAAGACAGACACCTGCAGACCTGCTTTACTGCCTGTGAATAGACTCCCCTGCAGGTGGGGAGCTGGAGGCTCAAGCTGGGATCCTTATGCTGGTCCTTGCACTTTGCGCCACTTGCACTTAACCCGCTGCGCTACTGCCTGACCCCCTTCTCCTTCCTTTTATTTGATAAGACAGAAAGAAATTGAGAGGGGAGGGGAGATCAGGAGGAAGAGAAAAAGAGAAACACCTGCAGCACTGCTTTACCATTTGTGACACTCTCCTCCCTCGCCCAACACAAACACATGTGGGTATGGGGGGCTTGAACCCACTTCCTTGCACATGTAATGTGTACGCTCAACTAGGTGCGCTGCCACCCCACCCCACTACAAGCACCTTTAAGAAAAGTCATGATAATTTAAAAAAAAGAAATGGGGAAACAACATGTTTAAGGAGCAGGAAGACTCAAGATTTATAAGTTACTGATTCTATCAAAGCAATTCAAGAAAATACTAATCAAAAGATCAATAGGTATGTTACTGTGCAGGTAAAATAAATAGATTCCAACATTCACATGCAAACACAAAAGGTCAAGAATAGCCAAAACATTCATGAAGATGGGTAAGGTATGAGGTAAGGGGTAGAGCAGGGCTTGCTAAGTTATATATAAAGTTGTGTTATAAAGCCATAGCAATCAAGATCAATTTTATGTTGCACTGACACAAAGAGTTCAATGGAATGAAATTAAAGTCAATAAACAGATTTCTGCATACATAAATACTTGACTTTTGACAAAGGCGGTTCTATAATAGTGACTAAAAAATGGCCTTTTCACTAAGTAGTGCTGGGACACATGGCTATCTATTAGGGGGGAAATGAAACTGGAGCTCTAGTTTATTCTATGTACAAAAATCAATTACCAGTGAATGAAACAGAGAGAGAAAAAAAGAGTGAGCTCAAAGCTTTTAGAAGAAGGGGAGAAAAGAGAGGGTAGATGTTGCTACGATAAGATAAACTAGTATTTTTTTATTTTTTTAAATAGGACTCAAAAATACTAAGTAAAGAGGGAAGGGTTGGAAAAATTAGACATTAAAAACAAGAACTTTTTTTTTAAAATCATAATGTGCTATTAACAAAACAAAAAGATAAACCAAGGACTGGAAGAGAATGCTTGGAATGAATGAAACTGGAAAAGGAACAGTATTCAGAACATATAAAGAACTACTATGGGGGCCAGGCAGTGGCGCACCTGGATAAGTGCACAAATTACAGTGTGCAAGGACCAAGGTTGCCCCCACTTGCAGGGGGAAAGCTTCATAAGTGCTGAAGTAGGGCTGCAGCTGTCTCTTTCCATCTCTACCTCCTTCTCCCCTCTCAGTTTCTCTGTCTCTATCCAATAATATATAAGTAAAAATATAAAAAAAGAACTACTATGACTTAATGAGAAAATTACAACTTAATTTTAAAAAGAAACAATAGAATGAGTGCTTCATAAGAGAGGAAGCTAATGTTTGATAAACATATAAAAACTGCCATTGGTAATCAAGACAATGTAGATTAAAATCACAACAAAATACAACTACTTACCTATCAGTTTGGCAAGAATGAAAGAGTTTAGTAGCATCAAATACTGGCAAGAATTTGAAACAGGAAGAATGTTCTCTTCTACTGAGAGGGTAAAATGAATAACAATTTTGGAAAACAATTTGGAGTTATCAAATATAATTGAAGAGACCTAATAATTTTTGATGCAAAGAACCCTACTGACACAGATACACATACACACTCTAAACTAACCAAAACAGCTCAAAGCTACATCAACAGGGGAATGGATAAATTGCAGTAGTCATAGTTAGTATGTAACAACAAATACTATCCAACAATAAAGTTATATATATATATATATATATATATATATATATATAATATCTATGAACCTTCCTAGAATTTGTGAATACTTTAATTTTTCTTTTCAGTCAAACAGAAAAATCACGAATATTCGTAAGATGAATGTTAAAGAATACTATAAAGCAATGAAAATAAACTACAACTATCTAAAACAAATTGGATGAATGTTACAAACACAATGCTGACAGAAAAGTATGGCTGTCATCCTTTAACAGCATGATTCTAATTATGTCAAAAACAAGGAACACTAAACTACTTGATTAGAACATACATACAGTTGGTATGTTCTATAGAAAAGCAATGAAACACCATGAAAATCAAGGTTGTGTGCATGTGAGAGAGGGTTGGAGCAGAGAGAAGGAGAGAGATAGGGGTGGTGGTGCTGAGGGAGAGCTGTAATCAAAACTGTGTAGGAGTTGGGCGGCAGCGCAGTGGGTTAAGCGTATGTGGCGCAAAGCGCCTGGACAGGTGTAAGGATCCAGCCCCGGCTCCCCACCTGCAGGGGGGTTGCTTCACAGGCGGTGAAGCAGGTCTGCAGGTGTCTATTTTTCTCTCCCCCTCTCTGTCTTCCCCTCCTCTCTCCATTTTTCTCTGTCCTATCCAACATCAGTAACAACAATAATAACTACTACAACAATGAAAAGGGCAACAAAAGGGAAAAATTTTTTAAAAAGGTGTGTAATTAGTGACTTCAATGGGTTCGAGCAATATATTAGCTTTTAAACTACTGATGTTTATGTAAGAAAGAAAAAACATGCACATCTTGTATGCATATCAATCTATGTTATAACAGACCTTCTTCTTTGTTTAAAAAAAGTTTTGTCTTCTGTTTCAATAATTTTTCCTCCAGGAAGTCTTTCCATACCCCAAACCAAGATACTACCCCCCTGAGTATTCTCTAGCTCTCAGTATTATCTGTTTGTGATGGTGGCAATTAGCCCAAACCTAACAACTGACAACCAGTAACAACTAACAAGAATATGCTGCATGGTGTGACAGAAAGAGAGACACACCTGGATCAAAAAAACTAAGATCTAAAATCAGGGGAATAGTTCACTGGGCAGGGTGCATGCCTTGCCATGTATGTGTCTCAGGTTTGAATCATGGTACCACATGGGAAGTGCTATGGCACTGGAGGTAGCTCTGGTGCTGCAGTGTGTGCCTGTCTATATCTATTGAATTTATCTGAATGGCTGTAAAAGCAACCAGGAATTGGTGAAATCACATGTGTGAGACCTAGCTTGTAAAAACAAAAACAAAAAATACACAGGGAGTCAGGCGGTAGCACAGCAGGTTAAGTGCACATGGTGCAAAGCACCAGGACAGGCATAAGGATCCCAGTTCGAGCCTCTGGCTCCTCACCTGCAGGGGAGTCGCTTCGCAGGCAGTGAAGCAGGTCTGCTCTTTCTCTCTCTTTCTCTCCCCTTCTCTGTCTCTCTTTCTCTCCCCTTCTTCTGTCTTCCCCTCCTCTCTCCATTTCTCTCTGTCCTATCCAACATCAATGACAACAATAATAACTACAATTAAAAAAAAACACATACACAAAAAAAGCTGCAATCTAAGTTTCAATGTGTACTGGCTACACCACCTTTTATCCATAGTTAACTACTTTTTTTTTCCCTTTGGTAGCAGAAATCAATACTATTTGGAATCAATTCTCTCTGTGCTAAGTACTTTAAGCTAAAGTTACTTCATTTAATTCTCATAGTCTATCTGTAATGGCCTTTTTAAAAAATCTCTTTTTAGTGATTAGGAAACAAGTCTAGACAGATTAAATAATTTTATTCAAATCAGACGTATAGCCAATAAATGACAGAGCCAAGATCTGTAAAATTCACACTTCTCCAATAATGAATGCTATACAGACTGTTTTTTCACCTTAGTTTTTCATCTATAAAATGGGGACACAATATATACAGGCCAGCAAGATTGTTGGAAAGCTCAAAGGAGATAATGAGTGAGGATGCAGCTTGTAAACTGTAAAGCACCTCTTAAATATAAGGAAATAATATGTAATAAGTATCTACCAGGGCCCACACAAAAGAAGCAGATGGTTTCTACCCACACTGAGCTTTCAGGCCCATTGTAAAGAAAGGCTGTGTAAACAGGAAAACTACAAACACACAACAATAAACTGATTTAAGGAAGTCACTGGGAACAGCACATATTACAGGCTAAATTGTAAGGCCAGCAGTGAAGGCAGTACTATTTAGATCATGGTCCCTTTGCCATGCCTGCTCTTTGTCCATCCTTTGCAGCAGCCAGAAGAATTATGTTAGGCTTGTTACAATCCTCTCTTTCTCTGTATTAAAAATATACATCATGTAAGTCAGATTTATTGAGGACAGTCTACTTACAGTATCTTTACTCTTTATAGGCATATGGTTTCATGAATTTTGATAAGACTACATTGTAGGTACTACCACTACAATTAAATAATAGAATATTATTGTTATTATAGAATATTTCTGGGGCTGAAGTGATAGCTCACTGGGTAAGGCATTTCCATCGCCATGCACTAGACTCTAGTTTGATCCCCAACACCCCATGGGAAATGCCATGGGCAATGGAGGAAGATTTAGTGTTGTTTCTTCTCTCTCTCTGTCTTTCTCTACCTAAATAAATAAAAAGAAATAGCCAGGGACAGGGAAATCACACACATGTGAGGCCCTAGTTAATATATATATATATATATATATACATATACATATACATATACATATATATTTCTTTTTATTTTAAAAAAATCTCTCTTTGTGAGACCTTTTTGTAGCCAGTCTCTCCCTATTATCAACCTTAGAAGCCACTGATAGAATTCCTGTCTTATGGGTTTTTTTTTTTTTTTCAGAATGTAGATTAATCTTTTAATGAAGAAATCAGGTCTTATATTTTAACTCCCCATGGCAGTAGTATGAAACCCAATGTCTTTCCATGGTGGCCCTGCAAGGTGGCTCTTCACTGCCTCCTTACTTCCATTTTGTGTCCCTTTTCCTTTCCTATGACCTAGTCTCAACAGCCTTCTTTTTACTCACTTCTGCCTCAGGACCTCTGCATCTGCTATCCTCTCTTCCTCACTTCTCTCTTGACTCATTTTCTTTATTCTTTGTCTCTTCCAACCACATCCCACTAGTTAAGTCTAACTACCACCTTTAGATAGCATCCCTGTATGAAATGAATTTGCTACTATTTACTTGTTTAGTCTGTCTCCCTGAGAGTTTGTTGGTCAGAATAAGTGCCCTATTCCCAGAAATTTACTCATGTGGCTAGTCTTTTAGCGGTATTCATAGAATGAACAATCATGTACTAAGAAGTTAGGAAACAGAGAGATCCATGTTGCTGAAAGACAGCGATTAAAACAACAAAACAAGCAAACGTGGGAGTCAGGCGGTAGTGCAGCAGTTTAAAACCGCATGCAGCGCAAAGTGTAAGGACCAGTATTAAGGATCCTGGTTCGAGCCCCCAGCTCCCCACCTGCAGGGGGCCACTTCACAAGCAGTGAAGCAGGTCTGCAGATGTCTGTCTTTCTCTCCCTCCTCTGTCTTCCCCTCCTCCTTCAATTTCTCTCTGTCCTATGCAGCAATGACAACAACGATAAACAACAAGGGCAACAAAAGGGGAAAAAATGGCCTTCCAGGAGCAGTGGATTCACAGTGCAGGCACCAAGCCCCAGTGAGAACCCTGGAGGCAAAAACAAGAACAAACAAAAAAACAAGCAAACAAACTGGCCTGGGATAAATGACTACAACTCATAATTCAAGAGCCAGATTTTTCCAACTGACATTCCACTAGACTGTCCCTAAAGTTCCACTAAGGGGCCACAGATCTGCCTTTGTCCTCTAGTGCTCTCTGGCTTGCTCCTCTCTGCAGGTGTAGGTATCTTCAACAGCTCTGACTCTGGTTCCTTTCATAAAGCCAGCTCAGGTTCACAAGCCTCCTTTCTTCAACTTTGCGATCAGAGAGCCCCCCAATCTGGGCTGGTTATGTGTTTTGCACTCCTGAACTATCTTCTGCACACCTCCCATGGAAGAGCTGCATGTTTTGCAAACTCTAACAGTATTATGAGACAAATTCCTACTTTGCTCTACATTCTCAGTGGAAAATACACGTGGACACACCATGCACTGGTGTCCGCAATTCCCTGAGCTGATGTCCCAGATTTCTCCCTCAATTAGCACTTGAGTTCTTAAGGCTTTATTTTGCTATAATTTATTATCTCAGCTGGGGGTGGCCATGGGAGAAGACAGGGAATTCCTTTGCTACAAGAACATCTGTTTTGGGTTGGGTGGTGGCACACCTAGTTGAGCATATGTATTACAATGATCAAGGACCCAGATTCTAGCCCCCGGTCCCCACATGCAGGGGGAAAGCTTTACGAGTGGTGAAGCAGGGCTGCAGGTATCTTTCTGTCTCTCTCCCTCTCTACCACCCCCTCCCTCTTGATTTCTGGCTGTCTCTATCCAATAAATAAAAAAAATTTTTAAAAGAACACCTGTTTTGCTGGACAACAAGATTTAAATTGTGACTTCAAGCAGCCAGGTAGGTGGCTCAAGGGTAGAGCACAGGAATTAAATGCATAATTTCCTGAGTCTGAATCCCAGCAATGTATGTAAGGGTGATCTAGTTCCCTCTCTATATATATTTTTTCTTTTCTCTTTTCCATCCTCTCTCCCTCCCACTCTTCCCCCTTCCCCCCACCCTTCCTTTCTTCTTTCCCACAAGCGTTATCACTGGTAATCAGTAAATACACAATTTCATAGTTCTTTTTATTTCTTTTTGATAGAGGGTGAGAGACAGAGAAACAGAGAGAGACAGAGAACAGAGATACCTGCAACAGTGTTCCACTGCTCATCAAACTCCTCCCCAATATGAAAGTGGGGACCAGGAGCTTGAACCTGGGTACTTGTGCATGGTAATGTGTGTGCTCTACCAGGTGGGCTACCACCAGCATCTATAATTTTTAGGTATGTTGATTTTGGAGCAGGAGATAACTCAGTAAGTAGAGCACACACCTTTCAATGCATGAGCCCCTGCATCTGATCTCTGGTACCACATAGGATCATCATGGAAGTGGGGAGGAGATAGGGGATCCCTGGACGCTGAAGAATTACTTTGTGTGTGTGTGTGTATGTGTGTGTATGTGTGTGTGTGTTCTGTCTGTCCGTGTCTCTCCTCTTTCCATCCCCTAATTATAAACAAATGTATATATATGGACTAAGGAGGGCTTTTAGTTGTAACTGCATGTGTGAGACTCAATTCACTCCCTAGTGAAGAATTAAAATAAATTAATAAATTATTACTTCAAGACTTAACAAGAGCATATATAAATAATTGAGTTCAGTTTTTTAAAGTTTACATGAAGATAGCAAGTGCTGAAGAAGTTAAGCTAAAGAAGGACAGAACTGGAGTAGTACAACTGTTTCTTTTCACTATAAAATTTCATTGAATTTGGCTTCTATGCCCTTCCCTTCACTGAAACTAATCTTCCAAAGGCCAACAATACTTTCAATCACCAAATATAAGCTAAGTCACCTTTTCTCAGTCATCTAATTTGCTCATGCCATAGAAGAGAGCTCTGTTCACCACACAGAACTTCCTGAAGTATATTCCTTACCCACATATGACAGGATTCTTCTCTGGCTTCGAATCCCCTTTTCCCAGCTGGAGCTTCTTATAGATCAATAGAGGGTGAGTTCCCCTGCTTATCTCCACAAGGGGAAGGGGAGTTCCTTCCCTATCTCCTCGGTTCCATTTTCTCCTACTCTCTGAATCACGGAGTAGCTGAGCCCAATTCTCTTTCCAGATTTGATTTTTCTTCTCAATGCCAGAACAACTTCTCTTTCCAGATTTGATTTTTCTTCTCAATGCCAGAACAACTTCCCAAGAAAATTGCTGGCCATAGTGGACATAACACAAGTTATTCTACATGAACCTGCAATTCCTGGTTAGGGCTTGACTTGCCGTTTATCCTCTGCCATCTTTCTTTCTGCTTTATGCCTCCTAAACTAATCTAATTAAACTCCATCACCACAGTTCAAAACTGAAAGGGTTCCTCTGATTTACTTTTTTCTCCCCATGTTCACCCCATGTACACCCCATATTCATCAGATCTCTATTATGCCTCCAGAATCTCTCCCCTATCCTATTCCTTATTGTCTTTGCTCTTAGTTCTCTAGTTCAGACTATAAAAACCTCTGTTCTTAAGCCTCTTCTCTGATCTATCTTTTTCAAACTCTCCAACTTGGTACTCTATTACCCTACTGTGGAGGGTAATATACTCTACTATGTAATCAAAGTATGCATCCCTTAGCAAAAAGTCCAGGAACTCTGATAGTCTAGCTCCACCCTTCCTTTTCAATAAATTCTCCTCATAGTCCCACAACCTACAACCCTTTTTATACATCAGTAGTTTCCCCTTAGTGCTCTGCACATTTGAGGCCTACTTTTTTGCTTTAGCTTATACTTTTTTGTTTTTCCCTTTTATATTAGGACAATTTGGGTTGTAAATGGACAGTTTTCCAGATCAAGTAAGTTTACATAAAGGAGGGAATTTATTTTTTCATATACTGGTCAGGCCCACAGAATTAGCTTCAAAGATGATGACATATGTCCTTAGGTGTTTTTCTCGCTTCCTTTTTATCCTTCTCTCTCTCTTCACCCCTTGTGTTAAAGTTTTCAAAGTTTTAGTCTCTCCCATGATAAGTAAACTTTCTCTTTAAGGAAAGTAATAGGAATGTGGAAGCATGATGGCAGACAGCTTGATGCTTTCACTACTCCAACCTATTGAGAGCCTTGAGTTTCTTTCTTATGTTGACTACAGAAGTTCAGCAAAGAGCCTTCTTTGGCTGAGCTTAAGTCCCATTGGAATTAGACAAACCAGGGTCTAAAATCATTATCACTTACTAAGCTATGTGTTCTCTAGCCAACAAAATTCTCAGAGTCTCACTTCCTCATCTATAAGGGTGGAGTTGATGATATTATTTCCTCATAGGTGACATGAAAAAACAAAAAAAGGAAGATAATGTACAGGACTGGAAAAAAAAGCACAGTCTCTGCCCATCAAAAACTTTCAATGTTACCATTCTGACCTGTGTACAAATGTGCTTGCATTCCCTGTACACCTCATTTCTTGTGTCCAACTAACAGTTTTAAGCACCTCTTTTGTGCCAGACATTGGGTTTAGTTCTGTGTTAGGGATCCCTGGTGGAGGAAAGGGCACTCAGACTAGAAAAGGAGATACATAAGTACCTAGTTAACTTAAAATGTATAATAATCATTTCTGGGCCATGGGCCAGTCATTATGGACAATATAGTTGGATATTGTGCATGACAAGGCCTCAGTCACATGCTCACTTCTATCTTTAATGGGAAGCTCCCCAGAACAGCCTGAAAAAAAGTGAAACTGGCCAGAATAATACAATGAGTGGTCATACTACTCTCATTTCTTCATTTAGCTGATTCTACCACAATCCTAAATCCTTGCCCAAATTAAATTTCATTGTTGCCTCTTCTGTGCCTTCAAGGCCTGATTTATCTCCTCTAATGGATTCAATTCTCTGAAGGCAGTAACTGGATCCCACAGTGATCTGTATGAGTCACACCCAAAGGTGTGACTCCAGAAAATATTTCAAGGTCTGCAATTACTATCTTCAATTATTTGTTTATGAAGTTATTACCTGTTTCCCCTGAGACTGACTTGCTTACCACTGACTCTCTAAGCACCTAGAAAAGTGACTAACAGATAAATGGTGCTAGAAAAATATTGGACAAATGAATAAATGAGTAGTTTGAATGATATGGTTATCACTCTTTGGTGTTTTGAGAGATAAGTCCAACTGTTTTTACCTCTTCATATTTCATATATATATATATATACATATATATATATGTATGTCACATATATATAAGACATGAACTCCATCAGTATCTTTTCCTTCCTATCCCACCCAAATTTCTCTACACAGTCCTAACTAGTACCACCAACCCCCCCCCCCCCAACAGTCTCAGGGTAGATGCAAATTTATGTCAAGATCAAACCACCATCCATACTTTGTATCCCTTCTCTGTCCCTTTTACCACCTCTTCCACTGCTTTCAACTTTCCCCTCCACCAGGGATCCTTCTTTACAACTTGCTGATGGAGTCCTTCTATGCTAGCCTCATGAATAAACGTAAATCCCTTCCTGAATTGTCTCTCTTCCTTGCTCCCATTTCCTCGCTTTATCTTTTCTAGGAATCTCTGTTCAGGGCCTTGAGTTCCTTAGTTCTGCTCACTTTACCTCCACTGCAGTTTGGCTTTTTGCCCCCAATCATACTTTTAGGGCTCTTGCCAGAAGTCACTAGCAACTTTCCAGACCCAATGGACACTTGTCAGTCTTCATCTTATTTGGCTACTACAGTATCTGATTCAACTAACCCCTTCTTCACCTTCTGGGTTCTTTCTTTCTTTTTTTTTTGTTAAAACAAACAAAAAAGTTTTTTGTTTTCCCTTCTACCAGAGTTACTGCTGGAGCGCAGTGCCCATATGACCCCACTACTTTTGTCTGCCTTTTTTTTTTTCCTGTTTTCTTAGATAGAGTGAGAGACAGGGAGAAACAGAAAGAAATAGAGAGAGGAAAGATACCTACAATACGATTCTCCTTCTTATGACTCTCCCTCCCCTCTTCCAAAGACGGAGACGAGGAACTTGAATCTAGATTTTTGTGCATGGCAATGGGTGTGCTCTACTGGGTGCACCACAACCTGGCCCCTGGAAGTTCTTTTCCTGGCTTTTGCAATGCTGTTTGTTGGTTCTCCTTTTCTACCTCTCAGATCACTTCTCAGTTTTCCTCAGAGGTTCCTCTGCTAGGACAATTCACATTTCCTGGGGCTAAGGTGTGTGTATGTTTTGTAATCTTCTGCCCTTTTTGCCCTGCTTACTCAGTCTGGTGAGGTTACTAAATTCCATGGCTCTTCCTAACCACAAGCACCACAGAATTCCACATGGACCCTCTCTCCTTCCCAGGTGTGTCCTATCTTTGAATCCATATCCAACTGTCTGCTTATTTCCACTTGAGGATCCACAGGAACCAACATCACCAAATTAAGTCTTTACTTTTCTCCCTGAGTCTCCTTCTATCTTCAGCTTCAGGGAAAGGTACTATTAGTCCACCAGTGGGGCAATCCAGTCTCCTTTCCATACTTCCACCACCATGCTTTAATTAAGTTCTGAGTCTTCTCCCACCAGAATCACAGAAATAATTGTGTACTTGGTCTCCTAACCTTCAGCCCTGACTACTTGCAGTTTGTGTTGGTGATCTTGGTAAAGTGCGGGCTGATCCGGCACCTATTTCTGTAACACCCTGTGTGGCATCTCATTATACTCAGATGAAAATCCAAAGTCCTTAATATACCAGACAATGCCTTTTGTGATCTGGTCTCTGTGTCATCTTTCATCCTTCATCTCTCGACATTCATCTTACACATTATACTCCAATCAAATGAGATAATTTTATATTCCTAGC
Organism: Erinaceus europaeus; assembly: GCF_950295315.1. Lineage (NCBI taxonomy): Eukaryota > Metazoa > Chordata > Mammalia > Eulipotyphla > Erinaceidae > Erinaceus > Erinaceus europaeus. The sequence continues at coordinate 153,262,297 of NC_080163.1, forward strand.
ATGTTCCACATGGTGACATATCTTACTTAGTGCCTTTGTACAATTTGGCTCCCCTGCCTGCCATTCCTTTTTTCCCACCACTTATTTTTAAATATTATAAATCATATATAATATACATATATTATAAATAACTACCACTTATTTTTCAGCCAACTTCACTGATTTTCCTTCCTAGGTAGATGAGCTTGTTCTCCCAGAACATTTTCTGCGTTGAAGTGTGAGAACTCTTTAGGCTGTTCTTCTCAAGGGCTTGCACTGAGATCTTCCTCTATGATAACAGATACATGCTTACCACACAGTAGGTGCTCAGCAAATGCTAATGCATGGACTGACAGATGGGGAAATGGATAGGCAGCTTAAAAGGCTTGTTTTTCCCAAGTCTTCTGTGAATCCCTGCTGCCATCAAAGTCAGAGCCTTCACTGGCAGCTCTGTACAGATGCTATGTACAGATGGTCTATACTTCCTAGGCAGGAATGAAAAGTGATTTTAGGGAGTCAGGCGGTAGCACAGCGGGTTAAGTGCAGGTGGCGCAAAGCGCAAGGACCAGTATAAGGATCCTGGTTCGAGCCCCCGGCTCCCCACCTGCAGGGGAGTTGCTTCACAGGCGGTGAAGCAAGTCTGTAGGTGTCTATCTTTCTCTCCCCTTCTCTGTCTTCCCCTCCTCTCTCCATTTCTCTCTGTCCTATCCAACAACTATGACATCAATAACAATAATAACTAAAACAATAAAAACCAACAAGGGTAACACAAAGGAATAAATAAATAAGTAAATAAACAAAAAGAAATATCTTTTTTTTTTTTTTTTAAAAAAGTGATTTCAGGTGTTGTCCAAAGAGAGGTTAGGGTATATCAGAACCAATGACAGCAGAGCCATCGACTGCTGCCTCTACCTCCAGAAGGAACTGAGCACCATTCTTAGTCACTGCCCTTGATCCATGGCTGGCATCATGCCATTTGCTGATGAGTACTTGGTCCTGGTCTGCCAGCTCACCACTACTCACACTAGAACAGATCTAGTAAGAACTGTGATGGGTTATCATAGAAAGGATGTAGAATTTGGGATTAGACAAAACAGGGCATGGATACATCACTGTCATTTACCAAGCTATGTGTTCCCTAGCCATCAAAATTCTCAGAGTCCTACTTCCTCATCTATAAGGATGGAATTGATGATGTATTTCCTCACAGGCTGATATGAAAAACAAAAACACAAGTGAAGATCATGGTTTGGACTGGGAAAAAGTGGATGAGCACAGCCTACGCCCATCAAAGGCTTTCAATATTGTCATTCTGACTTATGTACAAATGAGCTTGTGTGCTCTGCATTACTCATTTCTTCCTCTCGTTTTCAACTCAGTTGTGGTATACATACACAAAATGGGATACTACTCAGCTATTAAAATGGTGATTTCACCTTCTTCACCCCATCTTGGATGGAGCTTGGAGGAATCATGTTAAGTGAGATAAGCCAGAAAAAGAAGGATGAATGTGGGATGATTCCACTCATAAACAGGAGCTGAAAAGTAAGAAGAGAAGGGAAAACACAACTCATATTTTTAAGTACCTCCTTTGTGCCATACATTGGATTCAGTGCTGTGTCATGAGCAAACCTGTTTTAGGGATCCCTGATGCGGGAAAGGGCACTCAGACTCGCAAAGGAGGTTAACTTAAAATGTATAAGCCTTGCTGCACTGAGAACCTACAAGCAGGGTTGATTTGATAGTATGGGGAAGCTATCAAAAATAAGTAACGGGAGTCGGGTGGTAATGCAGTGGGTTAAGTGTACGTGGCGCAAATACAAGGACTGGTGTAAGGATCCTGGTTCAAGGCCCCAGCTCCCCACCTCCAGGGGAGTCGCTTCACAGGTGGTGAAGCAGGTCTGCAGGTGTCTATCTTTCTCTCCCCTTCTCTGTCTTCCCCTCCTCTCTCTATTTCTCTCTGTCCTATCCAACAATGACGATTAATAACTACAACAGTTCAGAAAAAAGGGCAACAAAAGGGAATAAATAAATAAAATAAAAATAAGTAACAATCTCCACTGAAAATTTCTCTGTTGGTTAAGACATGAACAGAGAATACAAGTCATAATCATGATATCCTATCCTTATGCATTACCTCTTCTTTAAAAATAGATTTTATTTATTTATTTTTGATGACAGACACAGAAAGACAAAGATATCAGTGAGGAGTACTGAAGGGGGAGACACCATGACTGAGCACTGCTCAGCTCTGGTCTAGAGTTGTGTTGGGGACTGAACCTGGCATCTCAGAGCCACAGCCATGAAAGCCTTTTGCATAACCCTTACGCAGCATCACCCTTCTTTTCATAATTTCTCCATTCTCCCTTTACTCTAACGTGAAGAGAGTAGGGGGACAAATTCAGGGTACTGAGTATTAGCTTTGCAGGACTTTATTTTACATTATTATATATTTTTGAAGCTATGAAAAGCACACTGTTTTCCTTTTCTCTGTAAAGAAAATTAGAACTAAAGATGGCTCAGCAGATAAAAGCTGTAGGCGGTAAATACTCCCACTATTCCCCTCTGCACTTCAGGCTTCTAGGTTTCTCTTTGCATTTACTGCATCTTAGAGCTAGAAACCTGAAAAAGGCCCTGGGAATTTATACAGCAAAACCTCATCCCCCAAATAAGAAATGAACAAACTAAGGTTTAGGGAGGCTGAGTCCAAAGTCAAATTAGTGAAGAGGCAAAATGAAAACCTAGCTCTTGACCCTCCCTTTTGATTAGTCCCAGCTCCCTAGATCTTAGGCACTTGAACCCAGGGACATTCCTTCACATGGAATCAGGGTGGAAGCCAGCCCTCTGCGCTCCATTTCAAAGCATCCTGGAAGCCACTGACAAACAACTTCCCTAACATGCCACTGAGTCTTTCCTCTCAGAAACATCCCGTTTCTTGCTAACAGGGTATTTTCAGATCCTCCTCTTTGGTCTGAGAACTGTGTCTGTGTGAAAAGTTTGGTTGGAGATGGTTTTCTCAAAATGCCTCTCAGGACCATGACTTTCCTGACTGACAAAGTGTTGTGGTTAAGGCTGCTATTATGCAATTGGGGCAACTTAGCCTTAAAAGCTCTTTCTTGGGTGCTCTCTACTACTGCAAGATGGAACCTTAGTTGATGATTTTATGTTAAGAAATTCAAACCGAAGACCTCAGAACGCTTAAAAAAAAAAAAAGTAATTCTCAACTTCAAAGACTGTTTATAAGGGGCCAGGTGGTGGTGCACCTGGTTAAGCACACACATTACAGTGTGCAAGGACCCAGGTTCAAGACCCTGGTCCCCACCTGCAGGGGAAAAGCTTCACAAGTGGTGGAGCAGGATTGCAGGTGTCTCCTAGGTGCCCCCACCCTCTCAATTTCTCTCTGTCTATATCTAAGAATAAAAACTATTAGAAGAAAGAAGAAGAGGGAAGACTGTTTGTAATAGGACAGAAGTTGGGGTTATCCCTAGTTAAACTCTTTTAGGAAGCAGAGCCCCTCGAGAGGCAAGGATAAAATCACTTAACTTCTGTTCTAGGCTCTTTTTCTCACCCTTTGTAATATCACTTTAGTCTTTTGGGCTGAAGCTGTTGTGACATCAAGAGAAAAAAAGAGTCACATCAGTTACCACAATGCTTGTTATGTAACAACTAAACTGCAGAGCAGGCAAGGGGAAGAAGGCAGGAGTTTGAACCACCCTGCTCCCTTTCTGGCTTTCAGGATACACTAGGTATGAGATCAGGACTATATATACGAAGGGAATACCTACAAGTCAATCAAAAGAATAAAAACGATAGCTAACGTTCGTATGATAATGTCATATTCTAGAAAGCTGCTATAAGGGCTCTTTGATTTGCCACCACGGTTTTCACTGGAGCTAGGTATCTACACTTCACTGTTCCCAGTGACATTATTATTATTATTATTATTATTATTTACCTCCAGGGTTATTGCTGGGGCTTGGTGCCTACACTATGAATCTACTATTCCTGGTGGTCATTTTTTTTCCCATTGTTATTGCTGTTGTTGTTTTAGTGTTGTTGGATAGGGCAGAGAAATTGAGAGAGGAGGGGGAGAGAAAGATAGACATCTACAGACCTGCTTCACCACTTGTTAAGTGACCCCCAGCAGGTGGGGAGCCCGTGGCTTGAACCGGGATCCTTATGCAGGTCCTTGTGCTTTGTAATATGTGCACTTAACCTGAAGCACTACTGCTAGGCCCTCTTTTTTTTTTTCAATAGAGGTAGAAAGGGAAAGACAGAGTCAAAGAGGGACACCTGCAGCACTGTTCCATTGTTCCTGAAGATTCCCACCACAGGTGGGGACTAAGTGCTTGAAACCAGGTAAGCTGTACTAGGTGAACCACCATGCAGCCCCCTCTATGAGTATTTTTATGTTACATCATTTAGTACTCACAGTAACTTTATTCCATAGTTATCTCTATTATCAGTCCTATTTTATAGGCAAACTGAAACACAAAGTCAGCAGTTTGTCTAAGGTCACACATCCAACAGTACAGTCAGGCAGCCAGTAACAGAGTCCAAGCTCTTAATCGCCTCACAGTTTTAGAGAAGCATGCCAGAATGCTTCTCTAAATAAGAAACTGTCTACTTCTTGTGTTGGTTTCTCATCTTTGTCCTTATGTTAATGACTTGGGCTGCTTATTATTATTTTGTTTTTATCAACATTGTGCATGAATGAGAGAGATAAAAGACAAATTCAAACAATTCACAGAATGGAGTTCATTCGAGCACTTTCAAGTTCTTTATGATGATGCAATCACTAAGAAGATGAGGTGAGGTGCCATTCTCTTAACACCTGCTGTTTTAACTTTTGTTTTAAAACACTTTAAGTCAAAAGTTGGTTTTTTCTAATGACAATTTTGGGGGTAGGGGTGGGGGTGGGAGAGGTAACGTTTTCCAAAATGTTGTGTAGTTTGAAATAATTTCCTCATCAGCTTGATTGTTGTCATTTAGATCAAGATATTGTCTCGTGATCATGATCTTATTAAAAGCAAGGCAAAAAGCCCTAAATAGATTTACATATGCTGAGTCCATATCATCAAAGTAAGGCTTAATTATAGTTTGGGCTCTCCTAGGCATGGAATCTTTAATTAGTCAATGAAGAATTGCCTGGTTGGTGCTGGCACCACCATAAACCTGAACTGAGCCTTGCACTGATAACAAAATAAATAAAAAATAAAAATAGTCTCTTAAGTACTAAAGGAAAGTGGTTTTGCACTAATCAACCCATATCTGTCTAGTGTAACTTCCTTGTTCCTGCTCTCTACTCCCTCAAATTCTTTTTTTTTTTTTTTTAACCAGAGCACTATTCAGCTCTGGCTTATGGCGGTCCCGGGAACCTGGGAACCTAGGAGATCTCAGGCATGACAGTCTCTTTGCATTAGCCATCACGCTATCTACCCCACCCAAAGAAAAGTCTGAAAAGCTCTATAGAGCTCCCTTCTGCCTACTAGATCTGGATACTGCCCAATTTGAACTGATTTTTATTTAGATAAATTCTTAGAATTAACAATATACCTCAGTTTATCTTTTAACATTTTTGTCTAGCTTTAGAGTAAATGAAAGGCTGAAATCACTCTGAGAGACAGGGAACCAAGTCCCTGCATCCAGATGAATTAAGCATATGCCTGAAATATAAGGCATTCTTCTACTCACATTAAATCTCCAGTGTTAACAAAGATAGAGTATGATGAGTAGATATAACATAAGTGAATCTGTCCTACCTTTGGCAAATGTGACATGCTAAGAGGCACCACATAATCAAGGGAGTTTCAAGTGTAACAAAGCAAGGTAGCACTCTGGGTATCATTAATTTACTCTAGCTCTATATAGCAAAAACAGAAATTCTGGTTTTCTTTTTGAGTCAATCCTGCATGAGATTTCATCTATCTAATCTAACTGGCAAAAAACCTTTCAACAGCAGGTAGGTTTCATTTCAGAATCTAACATGTAACTGAGGCTCAAGAGTTTCACAGCTGAGCATTAGCCACAATAGTCAAGGAGTGGGAACAATCTAAATGCTCACCAACAGACAACTGGATAAAGAAGTTATGGGTTATATATTAAATGGAGTATTACTCCACACACAAAAAAAATGACACTGTACCCTCTGAAACAGAATGGGAGAACTGAAGGTGATTGTGCTTTATGAAATAAATAAGGAGGTGAAAGGCAACTAGCAAAAGACTTTATTCTTTTGTGGAATATAGGTAATTAAATACATGAGCTTAAAAAATAAAAATAAAAAAGAGTAGACAAACTGTCTCTAAGGTTGTTAGTAAGTCATGGAGGTGGGAAACTGAGCATTGGTGGTGGGTGTGGTGTAAAACTATACCCCATAATTTTATCATGTTATAAAAAACATTATTAATCACTAATAAACAAAAATTTAAAAAAAAAGAAATCCATAGCGGAATTCCTGACATCTAGTTGTCTGTCTGCCACTCTTCTGACACAAAGGTTTACTGGTATTTACAGTTCAGTGAACAGTAAGGAGATAGAAAGCACCATCCATCAGCAAAGGATAACTCATCTGCCATTTAATCTGACATTCTGTTCCCATTCACATGGTCTCCAGAGAGAAAGGTGCATCCATTAGAATAAACATGGAGACAGGAGAAGTGGCTGGGGGCAAAGCAACCAACAATATGATTGCAGAATAGTAAGCTCACAATTCTCTATGAGTAGTCCTTAGTAGAGCATTGGATCAACAGGAGAATGTGCAGAAATACCCCATTAAGTAGTTACACATATAAGGGGTAATAATTGTCAGTTGTGATTCACATGCACTAATGCTTAGCACTGAATGGGTGCTGAACAGTGGCATGTTGGGTGAATTCAGGTTTGATCTGAACCTAGGCCAAAGAGCAGACACCTACTTACAAATTCAGGGTCAGCTGGCAGGAGGAAAGCACCATCTTTCAACAGCTAGTGATGTCTTAAAACTGATTTTTCTGATAGAATGGGATCTGTCTTATGAATTATATCCCAAGGAAAGGACCGGGGTATTTGTATGAACCAAACAAAACCTTAAATTTATTTTACAAAGGCCTGAGCAGGCACCTTGGAAATGAATGCATATTCAAAGTACTCCATTTTATTGTTATCAATTTACGTAAAGCCTACTAGCTAGCAAGTCATGCCTCATTGCCACCCTCAAGCTCTCTATCTCCCTAAAAATCCACTTTGTGTTACAGAGACAGACAGCTCAACATCACAGAAAACACAAGACCTCGAATGAAGGTAAACTGTAGTGTCTATAGCAACTGCTTAGTTAATCTTACATTTTCATCAGATTGGTCTAAAAAAAGGGGGGGAGGGCAGGCAGTGTCGCACTCAGTTAAGCATACATATCATCATGTGAATGGACTTGGGTTTGAGCCCCCCACCTGCAAGGGGGGGATGCTTCACAAGCAGTGAAACAGGTCTGCTGCTGTCTATCTTTCTTTCTTCCTCTCTGTCTCCCTACCATCTCAATTTCTTTCTGTCTTGTCAAATAAAACAGAAATAAAAATAAAAAGGAAAAAATGGTCACTGGGAGCAGCAGATTTGTAGTGTAGGCACTGAACCCCAGAAATAACCCTGATGACAATAATATAAATTAATTAAATTTTTTTTCTGAATGGTTGTCACTATTTGCTCAGAGCTAGAAGTAACTTGATTCCATACTTAATAAAACACAATTCTTTTAAGAGATGTTTTTTAGTAAAGGTTTTAGTAGTTAAGTAAAATACTTTTTAAAACTCTGATTAGTCTAAATAAAAACTAATGCAGTCCCACTGATTGTCTGCAAGAATTATGAGACTTGATCACAGGTAAGGTCATGAACTCCTAGCAATCAAAGTAATTTGAAATATCATTCACGAAAAGAGGTTACTGATTACTCACGGTATGAATAAAATTGTGTGTTGTTTCAGTTACTATTGTTTATTTCTCTGTACAGGGAAGGTTTAGGGTGTCTGACACAGAACTTCCAAGCATTAGTTCATAATCAAATACATAAAGAAAAAAATTCCAGAAAGCTATAATTCAACTGAAAAAAAAATCAAGTATTAAGCAGGCAATCTAATCTGTGACATCTCTTAAGTGATACCAGTCTCTCATTATAATATATATCAAGCAGAAAAATTTCAGGTCAGTCCCTCTGCATGCTCCTAGTTTGATGTAGGTGTTAACACTTTCTTATAAGCAGTATCTGCCTGCCTGCCCCTCATCATATATTCTTCTAGTTATAGGCATATATTAGTTCTTCTATTCAGTATGCTCCATCATATTAGAATATAGGCTGAATGGAATGACTCTGTCTAGACACCCTAATTGAAAAGGGACTGTAGATATATGAGTATCAATAATCTTCCCCAATCCAAAAGGCTATAGTAATAAACCCACAACCTTACTAGGAAACCATCAAGTTCTTGTAAGCCATCACACAAGAATCATCATCTTATCTCATCTGCCCAGATGAAATACAACAGCATCCTAATTAACTCATACATGTAGTCTGATAGGTTGGCCATCAATTGAATTGCACAGGGAAGTCAGAAGCTGTTCTCTGAAAATACCACCTAGACTTTTCGGCCTGGCCCCACCCACAGTACAATTCTCCTGACTTAAATGATATTAGTCAATACATGTCGGTGAAAACCATCTCTGTAAGGGGAGGACTCAAAGAATTTGTTACTAGGATACAATGACACCAACCCTACATTTTGTGGTTAATAAAACAAGTCCTGCATTCAGCTTGGCACAAGGCCCTGATCTGATTTATTTCAAGCCAAGCTGGAGGGCTCACAGGAAAAGCAACCATTCATGAATGCTTCAGGAGAACAGAACATCAGGGTCTCTTGTGGTGAAACTTATATGGGCTAGAACTCTTCAGCAAACCAAACCTGCTTCCTAAAGCAAACTGACATACTGTTGCTGGATGGAAAGCAAACAAACAAAAACCACACACTCAAGGTTATAAAATCTCAGTTTTGCCTGATTTTTTTCTCTCCCCAAAAAAGGTGTTCTAAGAGGATGAAAAAATGGAGGGGTGCAGGTGAAAGAGAACAAAATCTTGGATATCTAATTTAACAATTCAAACATCAGACACTTCTTCCCAGACCTCCTCAGAGTAACTATAGATGAGAAACATGACTTTCTAGGGAAAGTCTACATACACCCTTCATTTAAGATATTCTCCGCCCTTCCTTTAAGATATATAATTAGGAATTCTCGTCCTAAAACTGCACATCTACCTCCTTTGAGAGCTCAATTTTCTTTGAATAAAAAAAATAAATAAAAATTTTAAAAGGAGGAAAAACTAGGTGCCCTTAGCGAAGTTCAGTATTTATTTTTAAACTCTTATTATTTAATCAGCCTAATTTATAGGGCATGTTCACGAAATGTAGGTAGAACAGATTTAAAGGATGCAAAGTTAATTTGCAGACTCTAGCACAACCTCTTCCTTTCCCACATCCCCTCCGCCCAGCATTTCCGAAGGCCTTCGGTTCCTCCTCTCCGACCCCCCCTCTTCCAGGTCTCCCCCCTCCCGTGCGCAAGAGCCTCGATTCTCTCCGCCTGGGCCCGACACGACTCCGAACACTACCGAATCCCTCCGAACTCAGAGCCCAACCCGCACCGAGCCGAGCCGAGTGCCTCCGAACGGAGCCCCATCGACTTTTCCGGCCTCGGCTGGGCGCTGTCCACCACTCGCAACGCCTGAAACCTCACCTAGCTCGGTGGCTGGGAGAGGGCTCAGAGCCCTTCACTGCAGATTACAGACTTTGGAAGTTTATAAACATACCCCTTCGAGAGAAAGGGGTTGGTGCTGCTTACATTTACTAATCTGCCAGGGCACCAGGCAGATGCAACATACACCTTGTTGCAAAAAGCAATTCCCTAGGCCCCGCCTCCCCATCCATCTGGGTTGCACAAACTCCAGAGAAGCCCCAGGTCAAATTACCCAGGGCTCAGAGGGGTGCGGCGAGCCAGAAAGCCCCAAGGAGCTCTAGAACAAAAATAAGAACATGTCAAGCAGACAGGGTAAATTGTCTCTGAGCCGCTACTCCCTACCATCATGGCGCCGCCTAGAACCCGCTTGTCATGCCTGTTACACATGCAAGATTTTTTTTTTTTTTTTTGCATCTTGGTACTGAAACCACAAGCATGCTTGGTTTCCCACCCACCTTTCTACGAAAGGGGTTTTTATTTTCCATTGTTTTCCTACGGGATGTAATTACTTCGGCTATTCTGTCAAGTTGAAAAATAATCATTTTTGTTTACTGCACAGCAACCCCTAATTAGGAGCTGTGTGTGCATGAAGGTGTCACAGCAAAGCGACTTGGAATCCTCGCTAAATGGTCTTAAGGAACTCCTCTATCCCAAGCTGACAGGTCAAAGGAAGCAGCAGAGTCAAAAGTCCCAGTGGGCACAAACCCCTTCCCAGCTGGTGTCCCCCCACCCCCAGGTAGAGTAGTCTGTGGGATCACCAGGATCTGTCGAGTGGATGGGGCAAGAAGGGAGCCTGGGAGTGGGAAGGAGGGGCGAGGCTCCTTATTGAGAAAGTGTGGAAGGGAAGGAGTAACCCATTTTGTTTTAATTTTCAACCATCACTCAAATCCACCCCCAGTTAATTAGGAGGGGAAACTGATATCTAAGGCAGAAGGGGGCGGTGGCAAGTGGGCCTGAAAATCCGCATTGTGGGTAGATTACATGGAGCACAGCCTAGATAGAGTGTAAATAAATACATTAATAAAGGCCACAGAGTGAACGAAAACTGCCAGTGCCAAATCAAAAGCTGGGAGGGGAGAGAGGGGGCGTGGGAGGACAGCCAGGGGGCAGGCAATGAGCTCTACAGTCAGTGTCCACCTCTGCCTTGGACACAGCTGTTCCAATCTCATCCTCTTGGAAACCCACCCTGATCCTCACTGCATGCCCCTTCCCCTAATTCTTGTCTCCCTTCAGGAGAAGGGTGGGGACAGAAACTACAGGCTCTAGTTCAGCACCAAATCCATGAACAGCAGACACTTGCTCCCAGCCCAGTCTAGGGCTGGGTCCCCTCCATGTTTTAGCCAAGTTCAAAACTGCTGCCCCTGGAGGAATGGGATTATGGACACTGGAAAAGGGAAGGGGTTGAGGTGGAAGAAAGAGGAGAGAGAGAAATAGAGGGTGAAACAGACAGAAATGGAGGCAGAACACCCCATGAGCAAGAGTAATGATCAAAATCATGCCAATAGTGTGGTGTTCTGATCAATATGGCGGCGCTGTCATTCATACAACTACAGGCACTCCCCTCCCCCTTAAAAAACACCCATGGGGGGAGGGAGTTAGGGTGGAGGACCCAGAACCAACGTAGGGCATGGGGGAAGGGAGTGAAATTCAAGTGTGTGTGTGTGTGTGTGTGTGTGTGTGTGCATTAAAAACCGGGCCTGGAGTACACCAGGGGGTGATTAAGGTAATGAATATGGTAATATACATATATATTCTTAATAAAAGTACAAATCCCAAAACCACAGGGACTTACTTCATCTGCTTCACAATGGTGCTTTTTCCTGATTCTCCAGCCCCTGTTGGGATAGACAGGGGGGAAAAACTGGTAAGTGTCAGCTTGCAGAGGGGAATACAGTGGGGGGGGGGTGCAAGGAGGTGGGCGATCCCAGGCACATGGTGGTGCCAACTCCGGGACTAGGTCTCCCCAGGGGAGAGTGAGGTAGCGGAGCTGACATATGGGGGTGGGGTGGGGTGCGGAGTGGTCAAGACTAGAGGATTGGGGGCGAGGGTGGGGGGCAGGTGGCAGCCCGGTTCTTACCCAGCAGGAGTAACTTCACGTCTTTGGCGGCGCTGATGCCATCCTCTTTGAGGTTTTTCTCAATCGCCTTGCTCCGCTCGAGGGCGGCTCTCTCCTCAGCGCTCAGAGTACATCCCATGGTGGCCCCTTCCCTGCCACAGCCCGCACGACTCGGCTGGCACGGCTCCCCGGCTCGGCGCGCCCCCCACCCCCCCAGAGAGCAAAGCCCCGGCTCAGAGGAAGAAAATTCACGATGTCCTTCCTTTGGCGGAAAACAAAAATTTCGAGAAACCTGAACCCCCCCAGGAAAAAAAAAAAAAAACAGCCTCTAATAAGATTCCAGCAGCGGAGACTCGTGCCGGCTGGCCGGGTCTCCGGGGGTGTCGAGGCGAAGGCGGGGGGAGGGTTCGGGGTCTGGGGCTCGTGAGCCGAAAGAGAAGGCGCCCGCCGTCCGGGGAGGCGCGGGCTGCAGGCACTGAGGCTTGTGCACAACCCAAAATAAATAAAATAATAGTCAAGGCAGGAGCCGCAGCCGGCAGTCGGCGGAGGGTGGGGTGGGGGGCAGGGTGGGTCCTTCTGCCTCTGGTGCCGGAGGAGGCGGCGGCCGCGGCGCGGGGTGTGAAGGGAGTGAGTTAGGGGGTGCAGCTAGTGCATGTGCATCGCCGGTCCTCAGCCGTCGGTGCGTCCGCGGCGCCTTCGCCGACCCCCGCGCGCTGGGCAGGGCTGGGCAGGGGGCCGGGCCGGGGGGGGGGCAGGTCTCTAGCGGGAGGCGGTGTCGCTGTCTCCCAGAGATCGCATCGCTCTGTGGAGCCTACCGGAGAGAGAGAGAGAGGGCGAGCGCGAAGGAGCCGCAGGCAGCAAGGAATTCGAGGTGGGGGGGAGAGAGAGAGAGAGAGAGAGAGAGAGAGAGAGAGAGAGAGAGAGAGAGAGACTGGGAGGGAGTGGAGCAAAAAAAAAAAATGAAAAAGAAGGGAGAGCTAGTGAGCGAGCGAGCGCGCGCGCCACAGCCCGATCGGGGGAGGGGGCGAGCGCAGCGCGCGAATGCGCCAGCGGCTCTGCGCACCCTGCTCGGCCAGCCGCTGGCTGACGTCAGCAGGGCTGCGCGCCGGGCCCCCGGGAAAAGGAGGGGCGGGGGGGGTGGGGTAGGCGCGCGCGCGGTGGCGGGTGGCTCGCGTCAGCTGGCGGCGACGCGCCCGGCGCGCCGCGGCCCCTCCTCCCTCCTCCAACGCCCACTCCCTCCCACGACCAGAGCTCGAGGGTCTTTGGAGGTGGGCGCGTGTGAGGCTGGTGGGGGCGGGGCCTAGGCTCGGGCGCGCGCCGAGGCGTCCGGCTCCACCCCCGTCTCCGCCTCGCGCACCAGCTTCACCAGCTTCGCCAGCCACCTTGTCAATGAGAGCTCTGGGCCCAGGCGCCCGCGCGCCGCGGTCAGGTGCTCCCTCCCGCCGCGGCTCGCCCTCCGTGCCACCTCCCTCCCTGTTCGGCTTCCTCTCCATCATGGCTCCAGTAGCCACCCCTTCATGGTTGCTCTCCTGCAGCTGGGGGCCAGATCAGCCCAGTGACCTCAGCAAACGTGAGGAGCTTGTGGGTCGGAGTTAACCTGCGTTCGCGACAATTCAACTCTGGGGCCCGAGGACTCATTCGGATGTTTTCCTCTGCCCGCGTTGTCCGGCCAACATTTATTGAGCATCTAGTATGTGAGAGAAGACGAGAATGAGAGGAGAGGAACAAAGCCAGGGCCTGTTCTCAAGGAGCCTTCTCCCTTTGCCGTCAGCTCGGGAGGCTGTCCCCACCCAGGGAAGTTTTGGGAGAGGGACAGTTGATCTTGCCCTCCTGACAAATGCTCCCTCAGCATAACTTAATGGGTTTTGCTCTCATTTTTGGACAGGTTGGCTTGCCAGAGGTCTTTTCACTGAATTCTGTTGATCTTCCCTCTTCCCCAAAACACAAATACGTAAAAATAAATTTTGAAAAGATTTGGTTCGAAAGATTTTCTTCTTCATCATTAAACCCACTTCTTTCATCTTTAAGAAAACAAGCGAGCCCCAGAAATCCGGTTTAGTTGCTAGTATCTACTAGTCAGATACTAGGGAAACATATATATATATATATATATATATATATATATATATATACTTTATAATATATATATATCTAGGATCAGCGGGTTCTGGGTGGTCGCTGAGTCTTGAAGAAAATAGTTCTCACTGCACAAAATACTTGCACAGTCAGTTCTACCAGACAGGCCCTAAAGACTAAGAGTAAGGGGCCAGCAGGAAAGTCTCCTGGGGATAACAAAAGCAAGTGGTCGCTGGAAACGTTTGTTTCTAACAGTTGGACATATCTGTGGCTCTGAAAGCAAATGCACTTGTTTCATTTCAGCAAAAAAAAAAAGAAAGAAAGAAAAAAAAGAAAAACAACTAGGAAATGTTACCCAACATAAAAAGACATTTGCAAGTTGGGAGAAAAACCCCACCCAGAAGTAACTGTTCCCCTCACAAATTTTTAAATGAGTTCTCCCCACTCCCCAGAATTTTTTAACTGGTTATTTGGATAATGTTGAATGAGTTTGCCTCATTCTACCAGTAGTTGTCAATGTCAAAGTTGAATATAATTTTAATGTTTAAATTTGAATCACATCTCAGAATTCTAGGAAACTAGCAAAAAAAAATACTCTTACAAAGAACTACTTTTTAAAATAAATAATTTCTCCCCCCCCACTCCATTAGCCTACATGTTGAGGAAGGGAGCTTAGGGAATAAATCTAGTTTGCTTAAAATCAGGGTTTCCCTAAAAATTGACTTGCCAGATCCAAAATAGAGCTTAGGTACTCAATATACAGAATGTATTATTTCCTCTAAAGGTTGCTAGGATAATTATGCAGATCTACCAGAAAGGGTAGAAAGGGGGGAAACTCAAGCAACCTCACAAAACTTCTGCTAACCCTACCACCATCTGAAAGACTGAAGAGGTAAGATTTAGGTTGTGGATCATATTTTATATTTTAATGCTCATTTATATAAAGTGATTTTAATTTATGGTGTTAAGATTCTTTGGATATTGTGGACTGTATGGTTAAATAAAGCTATCCTAGATTTTAGCTGTCTTTATCCCTCTTTGGTATCATACCTAGTATGGTGGATGCATAAACCTGTGTTTGCTAACCTTTCTTTACTTAGTACTTACTAAGCACTTATCTTTCATGTACAGAATACACTTTTATGCACTGTTAATGTTGTGTTTCAGGATATTTCTACCCTGTTTTCTTCCCCCCTTTTATTTTAGGGAGGGTCATTTTGCATATTTATTGCTGGACTTCCTAAAAGCCTAATAACATTCTACTTCACCTGTATAATACTTTACATTTTACAGAGTGATTTTACAAAAGTTAACTCATGTTTGTCACTTGCAAAAACCTCAGGCACTGCAATGTGGGGAGAATCATGTTTGAGGGGAAAGAGACTGGATTGCAAACCAGGTCAACTTGGATACCCATTTTATGGTTAAGAAAACTGAATTCCTGTGGGACAGGTGGTAACACACCTGGTTAAGTGCACAGATCACCATGCAAAAGAACCTGGTTAGAGTCCCGACTCCCCACCTGCAGGGGGGATGCTTCACTAGTTGTGAAGCAGGTCTACAGGTGTCTTTCTCTCTCCCTCTCAGTCCCCCCACCTCTCGCAATTTCTCTCTGCCCTGTCAAAAAAATAGAAAGAAAAAAAAAAGAGAGAGAGAGAGCAGTGGATTCCTTGTGCAGTCACAGGACCCCAGGAATAACCCTGGTGGGGGGGGAGGGGGAGAGGGACTGAACATCTGAGGGACTGAACACATCTTTTTAAGTTCATACAATCATTAAGTACTAAACCAATGAATTCCCCTTTTATAAGTTTGTGGACTATCTGAAAAATAATATATTGTATAAGTATAGAAAGCATGCCTTCCTAGATGGCATAGAAAACTTCCAACCTTAGAAACTATCATATTCTGGTTCCCATTAGAGAGAGAGAGAGAGATAAAACACATCTTAATTTACTGTTAGTTTTTAGATATTACCACAAGAGTTTATTTTGTCCATAATTATTTTCTGTTGGAATGGGAACATTATAGTACTAACAACAGGAATGATAAAAGACAGGTTCCATTTTGTTTTACTTTAAACAATCCTCAGCTATATTTCTAATTATTGTTATTAGCCAAGGAATAATGTTCATATACTTAACTCTCATTCTGCCTTGGCACAAAAATATGCCATAATTTATTTTTAATTTTAAATTATAATACTTCTTTCAAAATCTATTTTAATGAATTTAAAATTAAAAAGTTTCTTCCTCTTTCTCCAACTCTTAATTCTTTTCCTCCCTCCCTTTCTCTCTCTTTCCCCCTTTCTCTTTTCTTTATTTTTCCCATCCTGTTCCCACTATTGTTGTCTCTCTCTCTTTCATTCTTTCCTTCTTTCTCTTTTCTCCTCCTTCTTTACTCCCTTACTTCTTTCATTCCTCTCTCTCTCTCTCTCTCTCTCTCTGGGGTCTCACTCCTCTTGGATGAGCTTTTCTTTTCTTTTTTTTTCAATTTCTTTATTAGAGGATTAATGTTTTACAGTTGACAATAAATACAATAGTTTGTACATGCATAACATTTCTCAGTTTTCCACATAACAATACAACCCCACTAGGTCTTCTGTCATCCTTTCCCAGGACCTGTACTCTCCCCCCACCACCCACCCCAGAGTCTTTTACTATGGTGCAATACAACAACTCCAGTCTAGGTTCTACCTGTGTTTTCTCTTCTGATCTCGTTTTTCAACTTCTGCCTGTGAGTGAGATCATCCCATATTCATTCTTCTGTTTCTGACTTTTTTCACTTAACATGATTTCTTTAAGCTCCATCCAAGATGGGCTGAAAACGATGAAATCACCATTTTTAATAACTGAGTAGTATTCCATTGTATATATGGACCACAACTTGCTCAGCCACTCATCTGTTGTTGGACATCTGGGTTGCTTCCAGATTTTGGCTATTACAAATTGTGCTTCTGTGAACATAGGTATACACAAATCTTTTTGGATGGGTGTGTTGGGTTCCTTAGCATATATCCCCAGGAGAGGAATTGCAGGGTAGGTCCATTTCTAGCCTTCTGAGAGTTCTCCAGACTGCTCTCCACAGAGGTTGGACCAACTGACATTCCCACCAGCAGTGCAGGAGGGTTCCTTTGACCCCACAACCTCTCCAGAATTTGTTGCTGCTACCTTTTCTGATGTATGACATTCTTACAGGAGTGAAGTGGTATCTGATTGTTGTCTCTATTTGCATTTCTCTGACAATCAAAGACTTGGAATATTTTTCCATATATTACTCAGACTTTTGGATCTCTTCTGTGGTGAATATTCTGTCCATGACCTCTCCCCATTTTTGGATGGGGTCATTTGTTTTCTTGTGGTTAAGTTTGGCAAGCTCTTTATATATTTGGTTATTAAACTCTTGTCTGGTGTATGTATGCATGTAAAGATCTTCTCCCATTCTGTGAGGGTTCCCTTGGTTTGGGTAGTGGTTTCTTTTGCTGTGCAGAAGCTTGTAAATTTGATGTAGCCCCATAGGTTTATAGTTGCCTTTGTCTTCTTTGTAATTGCATTAATTTCATTGAAGATGTCTTTAAAATTTATGCAGAGGGCAGGAGTAGATAGCATAGTGGTTATGCAAACAGACTCCCATGCCTGAGGCTCCAAAGTCCCAGGTTCCACCATAAACCAGAGCTGAGCAGTGCTCTGGTTTAAAAAAAAAAAAAAAAAAAAAAAAAAGAGTTGTTCAGAAAAGGGTTCTGCCAATATTTTCCTCTTAAGTATCTGATAATTTCTGGTCTAACATCCAAGTCCTTGATCCACGTAGAATTTACTTTGTGTTTGGTGAAATATAGTGTTTCAATTTCATTCTTCTGCATGTTTCAACCCAATTTTTCCAACACCACTGTTGAAGAGACTCTCCTTTCCCTACTTAATAGTCTGAGCATCTTTGTCAAAGATTAGATATCCATAGGTGTGGGGGTTCACTTCTGGGCTCTCAGTTCTATTCCACTGGTCAGTGTGTTTATTCATGTTCCAGTACAAAGCAGTTTTGATGACAATGGCCCTGTAATACAATTTGAGATCTGGGAGTGTGATGCCTCCATTTCTGTTCTTTATTCTCAAGATCTTTTTGGCAATTCAAGGTCTTTTCTGGTTCCAGACAAACATCTGTAGCATTTGTTCTATTCTCCTAAAATATGTGGTTGGGATTTTGAAGGGGATAGCATTAAATTTGTATATGGCTCTGGGTAGTATAGTTTGATCATGTTAATTCTTCCAACCCATTAACATGGGATATCTTTCCATTTCTTGGTGTCTTTTTCAATTTTCTTGAGTAGTAACTCATAATTTTCAATATAGAAGTCTTTCACTTCTTTGGTTAGGTTTATTCCTAGATATTTTATTGTTTTTGTTGCTGTAGTAAAATGAATTGATTTCTGGACTTCATCTTCCTCTAAGTTAGTGTTTGCATAGAAAAATGCCACTGACTTTTGAATGTTAATTTTGTAGCCTGACACCTTACTGTATTGCCTGATGATTTCCAAAAGCTTCTTGCTGGATTCCTTAGGTTTTTCTGTGTATACTATCATGTCATCTGCAAATAGGGATAGTTTGACTTCTTCTCTTCCAATCTGTATCCCTTTAATTCCTTGCTCCTGCCTGATTGCTATGGCAAGAACTTCCAACACTATGTTAAATAGTAATGGTGATAGTGGGCATCTCTATCTAGTACCTGATCTGAGGGGAAATGCTTCCAGTTTTTCACCATTGAGTATGGTGTTGGCTGTGTGTTTGTTCTATGTAGACTCCACTATTTTGAGGAATTTCCCATCTATCCCCATTTTTTATAGTGTTTTGATCATAAAGGGATACTGTATTTTGTCAAAGGCTTTCTCTGCATCTATTGATATGACCATGTGGTTTTTGGTCAGGCTTTTGCTGATGTGGTGGATCACTTTGATTGATTTACATATATTAAACCAACCTTGCATCCCAGGTATAATCCTCACTTGCTCATGATGAACAATCTTTTTAATACATTGCTGTATCTGGTTGGCTAGAATTTTGTTCAATATTTTTGCATCTATGTTCATTAGAGATATTGGTCTGCAGTTTTCTTTTTTGGTTGTGTCCCTGTCTGCTTTTGGTATCAGAGTGATTTTGGCTTCAAAAAGCTGGAAGGGAGTATTTCTGTGTCTTCAGTCTTCTGGAAGACTGTTAAAAGTAGGGTTATTATCCCTTCTTTGATGGTTTTGTAAAATTCATTTGTAAAACCATTTGGTCTAGGACTTTTATTTTTGGGAAGGTTTTGATAACTATTTCAATTTGGTTGGCTGTGATGGGCCTGTTCATATTATTTAGTTCCTATTTATTTAATTTTGGAAGTTCATAGGTATCTACGAAATCACCCATTTCTTCCAGGTTCTCTAGCTTGGTGGTATATAGTTGTTCATAGAAGCCTCATATGATACGTTGAATTTCTGCAGTGTCTGTTGTGATATCTCCTCTTTCATTTACAATCTACTTTATTTGGGTCTTCTCCCTTTTTTGTTTTGTGAGTATGGCTAAAGGTTTTTGTTGATTTTATTCACTCTTTCGAAGAATCAACATTTACTTTTCATTGATCTTTTGTATGGTTTTATTTTCAGTGTTATTTATTTCTGCCCTAACTTTAGTGATTTCTGTCCTTCTGGTTGCTTTAGGGTTCCTTTGTTGTTCTTCTTCTAGGTCTTTAAGATGTGCAATCAAGCTGTTTATTTGTGCTTTTTCTTGTTTCCTGATGTGTGCTTGTATGGCTATGAACTTCCCTCTCAGTACTGCCTTAGCTGTGTCCCAAATATTTTGATAGCTTGTGTCTTCATTTTCATTGAACTCTCAAAACATTTTGATTTCTTCCTTTATTTCCTCTTTGACCCAGTTGTTGTTAAGGAGTGTACTATTCAGCCTCCGCTTTTGGGACTATTACTAATCTTTTTTTGATTGTGAAGTGTTAGTTTAATTCCACTGTGGTCTGAGAAGATGCTTGGGATGATTTCAATGCTCTTGAATTGGCTGATGCTGTCTTTGTGGACTAACATATGGCCTGTCCTTGAAAATGACCCATATGGACTTGAATAAAATGTGTATTCCAGTTTCTTGGGATGAATGACTCTGAAAATGTCTAATAGTTCTAGTTTATCTATCTCCTCATTTAGCTCCCTCATGTCTTTATTGATTTTCTGCCTGGATGATCTGTCAAGCTGAGAGAGTGGGGTCTTGAAGTCCCCTACTATGACTGTGTTGCTGTTAATATATTGCTGTAGCTCTTTCAGTAGATGTTTGATGTATTTAGATGGCTTCTCATTGGGTGCATAGATGTTAATAATTGTTAAGTCCTCTTGATTGACTGATCCTCTGAGCATTAGGTGTCCATCCCTCCCTATCTTGTTAAATTTTATTTATTTTAAAGTCTGTTGTGTCAGATATGAGAATAGCTGTTCCTGCCCCTTTTTGTGGGCCATTGGCTTGTATGATAGTTTTCAATCCTTTTACTTTGAGTCTGTGTTTGTCTTGTTGAGTTAGGTAGGTTTCCTGTAGATAGCATATTGTTGGATTGTATTTTCTGACCCATCTTCCTACTCTGTGCCTTTAAATAGGTGAATTCAGGCCATTGACACTTATTGATATCATAGATTGAAGATATTTTAATGCCATTCTTGTAGATTTTTAGAGTGTTCTGATCTATGGCATATTTATAGTGGTCTGACTGTTTATAGGAGACCTTTCAGAACTTCTTTTAGGCCAGGCTTGGTGATAGTTGAGTCTTTCAACCGTTGCCTGTCCCAGAAGGTTTTTCTGCCTCCATCTAGTCTGAATGACAGTCTAGCAGGATACAGTAGTCTTGGTTGAATGCCTTGCTAATCAAACACTCAATAGATATCTTGCCATTCTCTTCTGGCATGTACTGTTTGTGTGGAGAAGTCTGCTGCTAATCTTATGGGTTTTCCTCTGTAGGTGACTCTTTGTTTTTCTCTTGCAGCCTTCAGGAACCTTTCCTTTTCCTTATTACTTTCCATTCTGAATATGATGTGTCTTGGTTAAGTCTGGGTTAATTCTTTCTGGGACCTTCTCGGCTTCCTGAATCTTATGTTTTTTATGTTGTTTAGACTAGAGAAGTTCTCAGTTATTATGTCCTGTAGAATGCTTTCTTCCCCTCCCTCTTTCTTCCTCTGGTATGCCAATAATGCATATATTATTTCTTTTTTCAAATCATCCCATATGTCTCTGTTATTGTGTTCAGTATCTATTAATCCCTTTTTGAGATCTTTTCCTTCTTTTTTAGTTGTCTCTAATTCGTCCTTGATCTTGCTAATTCTGTTTTCAGCCTCATTGGTTCTATTTTCTCTCCCCTCTACTGTTTTCTGGAGTTCATCTATTTTGTTACTGTGTTCTTATACTGTTTTAGCTTGTTAGTTAGTTGTGTTCTTAGCTCAGCTATTTCAGCTTTCAGCTCTCTAATGACTTTGAGATAATTAGTGTTTTATTCTAGTGTGTCATTCATTGTTTCTGCATTTCTTATGACAATTCTTTCAAACTCTTTACTCAGTCCTGTGTCTATTTCCTTATTAGCATTGGATGTTGACCTCATTATTCTGTACTTTAACCTTTGGGAGACTTTTAGCTGGACTCCTGTCCTGGTTCATTCCTCCAATATTTCTTATTGTTGGTTTAACCTTTCTAGTATGTTATGAGGTCACTCTCACAGTACTTTTCAATTACTCATCACTCTTGCCTAGATTGACTTGTTTCTAAGTAAGGTACTTAAAGAGTTCACTGTTGTGGAAATTAACAGTTGTTTCAATAATATTTTAATCTGAGTTGGAGCACAGTGTATTAAAAGCCTCTTTTGTTCTTTTTCTTCCCTGTAGGGTATAGGAGCCTGATTGCTTTTAAACTATAAGTAGGCTTCTTAGCTTAATCACTGACTCCTGACCAAGAGATAAAGCAGGTTGGGGCCGAAATAATCCAGTGGTTATGCAAAGAGACTCTCACACCCCAAGGATCCAAAGCTCTGGGTCAATTCAGCTTCTCTGCCAAGCTGGGCAGCACTGCTGGGCCCTTTGAGTTTTTAAACAAGTCCCGTTTATAGTATGTAGGTTCTGAGGCAATTATTCACCATGTTCTTATCATGAGAACAATGTGGAAAGGCTCCCACCACACAGCCCCACTGCTAGGACACCAGGGTATAGCTCTTCTCCTGAGTTTCCTGGTCAGTTCTCTGTGCCCAGATGTCAGCACTAAGCCTCCCCCCTGCTGCTCCAGCCTCTGAGGGCAGTAGCAGTGGAGACTGATTTGGTGAGTCTTAGAGGAGTCCTCTCCTCCCTTCAGCAGTCTTTTTGTTGGTAAAATAGACGGAGGTGGTGCCCCAACTGGTAAACTGTTGGACTGTTACCAGCTGCTCAATCTCTCCTTAGGCGCCTCTCTGTCCACGAGCCACACATGTTTGCACTTATTGGTGATTTGGTGGATTCCTGAAGTTGTTCTAGTCCTGTCTTGTTGGGGTCCTGGGTGATCTTCTTTTGGATGAGATTTTCAGACAGAAAGAAAGTCAGATGCAGAGAAAGGGAAAGCCACGAAAGCAGCAACGTTTCTCAGCTTTCCTAAGACTGGTGGGGGCCTGGCTTGAACCTTGGTTGCACACATGGTTGAGCAGATACCTTCCCATGTGAGCTATCTTACTGATACTAGGAAGTTTACTTTCAATATTAAGATATTTTATATACTCTCTAAAAGGACTAACTGCAAAACTTACATTAGGTTTTGTTTGTTTAATTTAATGTGACTTTTTAAAAAATATTTATTATTGGATAGAGACAGAGAGAAATTAAGAAGGGAAGGGGAGAGAGACAGACACCTGTAGCCCTGCTTCACCACTCGTGAAGCTTTCCCCCTGTAGATGGGTACTAGGGACTTGAGCCTAGGTCCTTGTGCACTGTAATATGTGCGTTTAACCAGGTGTACCACCATCTGACCCCTTAATGTGGCTTTTAATCCCAATGGATAGTAATTTAAGACATAACTAAGATACCTTGGGGTCTGATTTATAGAATGTGGGCTTTGAATCTATGGATTCTGCATTCCCTACTTGTTTCCTTTTGTGATTATTTTAATTAAATATGCATATATTGACACTCTACTATATTTAATATATAGGTTTAGACTCAAAGGGAGTTTTAGATATGGCTTGGATTGTTGGAATTTTGAAATCTATGGAATATTTTTTCAGAATCA
This sequence comes from Erinaceus europaeus, assembly GCF_950295315.1. Lineage (NCBI taxonomy): Eukaryota > Metazoa > Chordata > Mammalia > Eulipotyphla > Erinaceidae > Erinaceus > Erinaceus europaeus. Next base: position 153,285,412 of record NC_080163.1, read on the forward strand.
TTCACATTAGAACTAGCTGGATTGCTTGTTAAAAATTCCATTACCCATCTACTTCTGCCAAGTCAGACCCTTCTGCAATCGGTGTCGTATGCTTTACATTGGTTTGTTCTAGCCCTCCCCCGCCAAAAGAATTGGATCAGTCCAGTTAATTTTGTGGGCCCGCTTGGCCCCGCCCCAAGGAACCGTGGGAGAGGGTTCCTGAGTTCCAGAGTGCCAGAGTTGGAGGGTTCCTGAGTTCCTGAGTTCAAGAGTAAGAGAAAGAGTGCTTGTGCCACCGCAAAGAGACAGCAGAGTTCTGTTTGGTGATTAGTTTGTCTTAGTTTATGAATCGTTGGTCCTGAATAAAGAAATACAGCTTCCCTGCCCAGCCATTGTCTCCGTGTCTCTGTTACCCGCCCGGCAAGAGCCTCAGAAAATTTTAACAACAAATGGCGCCCACGTGGACCTGACCTGCGCATCTCTCAGATAAATAAAGACAATTTGGCTACCTATGCACTATGGCCTTCTCTTCTGCTTGTGAAGAGATCTCCAAAGGCCTCTGCTCTTTCTTCACGAGACTGTTTTGCTGTTTCTGGAACATTCATCTCTGGACCACTCTGTGGTTTCCACTCGCTCAGGCGAACTCAGAACAGCCAGCGGGAAGAGCCAGCGGGCTGGAGGCGAGGTGTGGAGCTGCTGTTTCCACCTGGTTAAACAGCCAGCCAGCCAGCTGCGCCCAGACAACCCCGCGCACCGCGCCCGCAGCCCCGCAGCCCGCAGGAGGCCGACGCCAGCACACAAGAGCCCCTGGAGCCCGAGGCCAACACGCAAGAGCCCGAGGCCAACACACAAGAGCCCGAGGCCAACACGCAAGAGCCAGAGTCCAACACGCAAGAGCCCGAGGCCAGCCCACAGGAGCCGTCTCTCCACCGTGTGGCGCAGGGCACTGGATGCATGATCCCTCCACGCTGCTCGGCCACTGCGAACAGGCCAGCAGACATGTCAGAGCCACGGGGCAGGGCTGCGGCGGCCTATCTTGGCCGCCACCCCTGGGCACCTAGGCCTACGCCTTCTACAAAACTGGCCTGCCTGCCCTCTTTCTATGAATTCTGGAACCATCCCGGGCCTCCCGGACCCCCGGGCTCCCTGCCGAAACTGGGCACACGAGATCTCCAGCCGCCGGTCCGGTCTGAAGACAGACAAGCTGGAGTACGCAGAGATTTGTGCAGAGATCGAAACCTGCAATTCCTAGAAGTAAAGCTGCGGGGGAAGCCACCTCCGGATGGTGAAACCCCCCCCAACAACTACGACAGTGCAGATTTAAATTCGTGTTTAAAATGACATGTCGTCATAACAAAGGTTTCTCTCCTTGTGTATTAATGACCATGTTTATATATATGTTTAAAGTTTGGTAAACAGTAACTTTAAGGCTAAATTCTTACTAGTCAAAGTTAAATGAAAAAGGTTTTCAACGTAATTCTCATAAAGATAAAATTAACTTACATTTAAAGTCTAAGGTAAAAATTAGTTAACAAGCAATATATTTTAACTAAGTTGGTCTAAACAAAAGGTTAAATAGACTTGTTGATATGTAAAACTCTCCATTACCTTCTCTATTAGAAATGGTAGATCGCACAATGGCTATGCTAATTATTCTCATGCCTGAGGTTTCCTCTCCAGCCCACACCTAGGGTGTGTCTTCATCTTGAATGGGTGTAACAAAAGGTTAAAAGACGTCGTTGATATGTAAAAGTCTCAAATTCCTTCTCTATTAGAAACGTTGGGTCGTGCAGTAGATATGCTAATAACAAGTTTTGTTTCATAGTAAGTAAATTGCAGCCAGCTGCCTTTGGGACTCTAGGCCGTTCCTCGCCCCCATGCAAATGCCCGTCGAGGCAAGTAACCCCCCAGAGGCAAGAAATGTTTTTTTTATTAAGCTGATAAAGTTTAGCCCACAGAGGTAGATATGGCCCCCTCAGGCCTTCCCTTAGCAGCACACTGGTTCTTGTTGCTTGCATGTCTCCATGTTTGTGCCAGTTTCTTTTTATAAAAATGCCTGTATGATATATGTTTCTGTTCACCCCACACCCTTGATACTATAGTCATTTAGTTAAAAAGAAAAGGGGGAATTGTCGTATGCTTTACATTGGTTTGTTCTAGCCCTCCCCTGCCAAGAGAATTGGATCAGTCCAGTTAATTTCGTGGGCCCGCTTGGCCCCGCCCTAAGGAACCGCGGGAGAGGGTTCCTGAGTGCCAGAGTTGGAGGGTTCCTGAGTTCCTGAGTTTGAGAGTAAGAGAAAGAGTGCTTGTGCCGCCGCAAAGAGACAGCAGAGTTGTTTGGTGATTAGTTTGTCTTAGTTTATGAATCGTTGTTCCTGAATAAAGAAACACAGCTTCCCTGCCCAGCCGTTGTCTCCGTGTCTCTGTTACCCGCCCGGCAAGAGCCTCCGAAATTTTAACAACAAATCGGTATCAATAACCACTCCCAAGGTGATTCTTTTTTCTCCATACAAAGTGCTAGATCTTTTACAAACTCTGCACCTACCAATGAACTCTACAAAGAGCTTACTTTTTTTCCCCCTCCCCTTCTCCCTCTTCCTCCTTCTCTTTCTTCTTTTCCTTTTTGTCATCACTGAGGCTGTGTGCCTCCACCCCAAAGGACAGCTTTTTCAGCTGGCAAGACAGAGGGAAAGAGACTGTGGTTCCAGAGCTTCCTTCATTGTAGTGGTGGTTGGCTCAAACCTGGGTCTTGCACCTGGCAAAACAAGTGCACTATCCAAATCCTTTTTTTTAGATATTTATTTATTTATTTATTTATTCCCTTTTGTTGCCCTTGTTGTTTTATTGTTGTAGATGTCGTCTTTGTTGGATAGGACAGAGAGAAATGGAGAGAGGAGGGGAAGACAGAGAGGGGGAGAGAAAGACACCTGCAGACCTGCCTCACCGCCTGTGAAGTGACTCCCCTGCAGGTGGAGAGCCTGGGGCTCGAAATGGGATCCTTAAGCCAGTCCTTGAGCTTTGTGCCACATGCGCTTAACCCGCTGCACTACTGCCCAACTCCCTATCCAAATAATCTATCTTGATGTTCCATAGTTTACTTAAATCCATTATTAGTACATGTTTATGAACTAAAAAATTTTTTTATGTTAAGTAGCTTTTTTTTTTTGTATTTCAGTTAAGAAAAAATCGTGAACATTACTATTCACTACAATCATGACTGCCACCTGAAGATAACATACTAAGGTATGTAATTCATGGATTAAATGAAACCAAACTACAATGTCAAGTAAAGCAGGCATTTTAAGAAGAAATTTCCTTCTCTAGAATTTCTTAATCAGTTAAACTTAAGGTGTAACCTGAAATATTAATTTTAAAAATCATACTTCCTCTGCCTACTGATACTCATGCACTTTAGGGAATATATCGCTTAATTGGATGTAAATCCTTTAATGTGAGGTGTTGTTTTGCCACTTTATGTGAATGTATAGTTGTCCTAAAAGGTCAAGGAAGTTCATTAGTCTTTTTTTTAAATTTTTTTAAAAATTTATTTGATTTATTTATTCTCTTTTGTTGCCCTTGTTGTTTTATTGTTGTAGTTATTATTGTTGTTGTCGTTGTTGGATAGGACAGAGAGAAATGGAGACAGGAGGGGAAGACAGAGAGGAGGATTTTATTCCCTTTTGTTGGCCTTGTTTTATTGTTGTAGTTATTATTGTTGTTATTGATGTCGTTGTTGGATAGGACAGAGAGAAATGGAGAGAGGAGGGGAAGACAGAGAGGGGGAGAAAAAGATAGACACCTGCAGACCTGCTTCACTGCTTGTGAAGAGACCCTCCTGCAGGTGGGGAGCTGGGGACTTGAACTGGGATCCTTATGGAAGTTCATTAATCTTAATGCTTACTACCTAAATTTACCTCTTTATATAGGCCCAGGCTACTAAACAAGTGGTGAGATTTTTATAATTTTCCTAATAGAAATTTTGTGCTTCGATAATTATAGAAAATATTTTAAAAAGTGACTTCAAAAGGTGATGGCTTGTTTTCAAGTAAGGTTCTGAAAAGTGAAATGATACTGATTTTAAACAAACAGTAATGTTTGATTTTAAACAAACAGTATGTCACTTAAGAATTTATGAGATTATATCATAAATATTCTTGAGATTCTCATTAAAATTCTTTTTTATTGATTTAATAATGATCGACAAGATTGTAGGCTAAAAGGAATACAATTCTACACAATTCCCACCACAAGGGTTCCATATCCCATCTCCTCCAATAGAAGCTTTTATTCTTTATCCCTCTGGGACCATGGACCCAGGATCTTTGTGGGGTACAGAAGGTGGAAGGTCTGGCTTCTGTACTTGCTTCTCTGCTGGCATGGATGTTGTCAGGTCAACCCATAACCTTAGCCTGTTTCTATCTTTCCTTAGTGGAATAGGGCTCTGGAAAGGTGGGGTTCCATGATATAGTAGTGAGGTCATCTGTCTAGTGAAGTCAGGTTGGCATCATGGCAGCATATTAAGCATTAAGATGTAAAATAATAAATTATTTAATAACCAGGAATTTAAAGGTAATACTATAGCAGATGAGGTTTGGGGTCTTCATTATGGAAAAGGCTTGTAGGTCTACTTTTGGTATGTTCCAAGGAGCCAATGACTTTACTAATTTTTGTTTGAGCCTGACAGCTAACATGCAGGGGAGGCCAAAGGTATTGTCTGGGGAAACGGAATATCAGAGTTGGAAAAAGACTAGAAAACTGGATCAGGGCAGAGAATAGCTCCCAAATATGGGGAATGTATATAAATATTGTTAACTGTAAACCCCATCGATTTGATCTGGGATCTGTATTCAGCACAGGAGCCTATGTAACTTCTGCATCCCTGTCGGTCTGAGCTTGTATTCTGTAGTCATAGCTAGGAACATTCTAGGCCACACTCTTTGCAGGACCAATCATCCTCAAGTGGTAGTATATATTGACCCAACCTCCCTTTGGAGAACAGGTCAGTCCCTACTGTTGTTGACCCACATTAAGGACAAGGTCCTGTAGAGGCCCACAAGAGGGTCTATTATGTTGTTCCTAATGGAGATGACCAGTGATAGTGGAGAGAGGGATCTATTAGAGATCTAGGCCTATCGTGTGTGGGAATTCCAAGATTCCTTTAGTAGGGCCCCAGATGATGGGGTGCCCTGGTAGTAACCAAAAGAGCCATCATGAAAGTATGCCAGTCTCTTTCTGTAATCTAGCTTTTGTAGTCCTTACTTTGACAAGATTAGTTTTGAAGTGATTGAGGGAAATGAATAGGAATAAAAATTCTTTGTGCTAAGCTTTGTATTCCATTTCTTATTTTGAAAATCTCATGAAGAAATATTTATTTATTGTTAGGAACAAAAGATACTAATGAAAGAAATAAAGATTTTGTATACTTTTAAATAATGGAATTTACATGAAGAGCAGATTAAGGCTTATACATAACTGAGTTAAACTCTTAGCTTATTGAAGGATTAATAGTGGTCACTGTTGAAAAAGTTACTTGCTGAGTATACTTTGATGGCTCAAAAATCCCAGATGGGTTATGCATTGTGATTTATCTCAATTTAGGATAACAAGAGAATCCTAGAGGGATGCATTTGGCTTGATTTGAAACTTTAGAGGAGTTTAGATTAGGACCAGTTCTTTCTCATTGGCAAGACTAACCAGAAGATGAAATTGAAGTTGGAAGTGTGACTTAAAAGGAAAGTATTACCCATAAGCCATGACCCCTGTTGGAATTTTCTTGGAAAATCTCTGATTGAAACCAAGATTCTTATTGTTACAATGGGGATAATAGTACTTTACAGGCACCAAGCTGGGCTAGAACTGACAGATCAGATAAGCAGCTACATGTGTGCAAAGTATTTATTTAGCATATACTATATTGTCCAGAAGACAGGAGACTTCCTGATTGGTATAAAGGTATTCTTGCATTATGTATCATATTTTATTTATTATTTTTGTTTTAAATTTATTTATTTATTTTGTTTTGTTTTTTATTGCCACCAGGATTATTGCTGGGGTTCGGTGCTGGTGCTACTACTCCCAGTAGCCATTTTTTCCTGTCCCCCCCAATTTTTTTATTAGGACAGAAAAATTGAGAGAAGAGGGGGAGATAGTGAGAGGGAGAGAAGAATAGACACCTCCACACCTACTTCAACACTCATGAAGTATCTCCCCTACAGGTGGGGAGCTGGGGGAGAAACCCCAGGTCCTTGAGCATGGTAATATATACACTTCACTAGGTGTACCACTACCTGGCCCCTATTTATAATGATTTCTCTCTCCACAGAGCCTTTTGTACATTTAGCTCAAACACATTCTAGACATGATTTCAAGAATTTTCTGTAAGCTTCAAGGTCCAAAGTTTTATCACCACATTACTCTTTATAGATAGAAATGCTTTCTTTTGTTTCTGTCAGTTGTATTTGTAAAAATAAAAAGTAGGTGGATTTTACCCAAATTCAGTTAGAAACAACTTTGAATTGACTGTAACTGGTATGAGGGAGATGAGGGGAGAGCACTGTCAGCTAATTCAAACTTAACAGAAGTGGGTTGAGAATGCTTGAATAGACTAATCTGATTTAATTTTGTGATCTGTCTGCATCTTCTAAAGTACATGTGGTTTGAGGTGTTCCTTAAGTTGGTCAAATACCAAGAACATGGTGTTCTAGTGGGGTAACATAGTTCTTCAGTTGAACTGACATTTGGGGTATGTTATCTGTTCCTCAAAGGCCTGCAAAACCCTGACCTCTGTGACAGAGAAAAACATTTTTATGAAATTTCTAAGTCTGTGATGGAGTACTTCTTTAAAACTGAAGAAGAGCAATTCAGGGGGGTGGGGGGAGAGAACAACATTTGCAACCAGACACTCATCCCATAGGACTTTTAGGTAGAATATTTCAAAGACTGAAGTTAAAGAAAAGAACTGAACTACTTCCCTTTTAAACAGTCATTACTGGCTACTGTTGTTCCTCCTGATCACTGTAGCCTCTGAAGAGGGAGGAAAGAGAGAAGAAAAGTAAGTGTGGAGGACTCTGAAGTTAGATGCATCTATATAAAACAAAAATTACACTATTATTAGCAAGCAAAGAATGTAATGACTTACATGACTGAAATTAATAATATGGCTATCTAAACACAATCTTAAAAAAAAAAAAAAGCAATGGTGAGGTCCTAGACTGAGAGAGGAGATGAATAAGACAAGGAAATAACAAGGTAGTTTTGGGATTAACCAACTTGATAGTCCTTTCTTTGATTCTATCACTTCTGTTTCTATTCTAAGAAAGAAGTAATACCAGTCATTCCCCTTCACCTCTACTCATTTACTTCCTCTTTTTTTTTTTATCCTCCAGGGTTATTGCTGGGCTCCGTGCCTGCACCATGAATCCACCACTCCTGGAGGCCATTTTTTTCCCCTTTTGTTGCCCTTGTTGTAGCCTCCTTGTGGTTATTATTATTACCATTGTTGATGTTGTTCGTTGTTGGATAGGACAGAGAGAAATGGAGAGAGGAAGGGAAGACAGAGGGGGAGAGAAAGATAGACACCTGCAGACCTGCTTCACCGCCTGTGAAGCGACTCCCCTGCAGGTGGGGAACCAGGGGCTCCAACCGGGATCCTTACTCAGGTCCTAGCGCTTTGTGCCACGTGCGCTTAACCCACTGCACGACCGCCCGACCCTCTACTCATTTACTTCTTTAAATTTAGCCCCTCCCCCTCAGCAAACATTTCCCCAACAATAAAACAGTAATAAGGATAATACTGTTTTCACTTTTTAAAAAATATTTATTTCTTTATTCCCTTTTGTTGACCTTATTTTTTTTATTGTTGTAGTTATTATTGTTATTGATGTCGTAGTTGTTGGATAGGACAGAGAGAAATGGAGAGAGGAGGGGAAGACAGAGAGGGGGAGAGGAAGGTAGACACCGCCTGTGAAGCGACTCCCCTGCAGGTGGGGACTCGAACTGGGGTCCTTACACTGATCCTTGCGCTTTGCGCCAAGTGCGCTTAACCTGCTGCGCTACTGCCCAACTCCCCTGTTTTCACTTTTTAAGTGTTCATTATGTGCCAGACTCTGTGCTAGCTTCTGGGGATACATTATTGCACATGACATCCATCATAGTGCAGATAATCTCTGAATAATAGCAATCTCTCATACATTATTTGGCTGGGTCCTTTTTATATCCTTTTGAAATAGCCAAGATTTCTAGTTTCCTCTCTCTCTCTCTCTCTATCTCTGTCTCAATGGAGGGAGTGGGAGGAGTATGTCACCAGGGCCTCACCCATGCATGATTTTTGGGATTCTAAACCAATTTTTTTTTTTTTTGCCTCCAGGGTTATTGCTGGGGCTCGGTGCCTGCACTACAAATCCACTGCTCCTGGAGGCTATTTTTGCCCTTTTGTTGCCCTTCTTGTTTATCGTTGTTGTTATTGCTGTCATGAAGAGGGGGAGAGAAATACAGACACCTGCAGACCTGCTGAATTCACCGCCTGTGAAGCGACCCCTCCTGCAGGCGGGGGGGGGGGGGGGGGGGGGGGGGGGGGGCGGCAGCTGTGGGCTCCAACTGGGATCCTTCCACTGGTCCTTGTGCTTTATGCCAAGTGCACTTAACCCACTGAGCCTGGCCCCCTGAACTAATTTTTTAAATTCATTCAGATAGGTAGACAGACCAGTAAAGACCCTTGGTCGCTATTGGGAGGGACATCACAGCAGCACACCCTCCACTAGTGCCACTGTAGCACTCTCCATATGGTGCCAGGAACCCTCCAAGAGGAGCTGTTTCTTAGGTCCTCTGTTTGCATTTTATGGTAATGAAAATAGGTTCAAGTAATTTATTCAAGACCACACAACTGGTAAATTATATAATCAGGACGGTTACCCTAATTTTCTGAAGTCAAAGTGTTTTTTCTGCCATACATATCATGTTACTTCCCTAAGTGCCACGTTTCAAAGATTATATCTAGGCTGATATTTTATGTTATTTTGCTATTTTTCACCTTCCTCTCCTTAAGTTTTTCTATCAAATAGCACTTAAACTAGTTATATTATTCATACTTTTACTTTACTCAATAATCCTTTCGCTAATAGTATTGATGACCACAAGTAAATCTTATGTAATTCATGATATTTATTTCAGTGTTATTCTTAACTCTTAACAGATTAATATTTAGTTCATAATTACCCAAACAATTCTCCATATTTTGTAACCATCCATCATAAAAAATACAAGAGTGTTTTAGTCCTAATAGGACTGAACTAACAATAAATTAAAATAATTTCCAAAAGCTAAAGGGAAGTAATGTCAAAACAGTATAGTAAAAACAATGACTCTGGAGAAAAGAGCACTTTCATTTCTGCCCACTTTGGAGAATTTAGTTCTTTTCTGAGGCTGCAATTTCTTCAACTGAGGAATTGAATTTTAGGTTTCAGGGAGGTGACTCACCACTAGAGTGCATGGCTTACATGTTCTTTCTGTATAGCCTATAAAAATAAGAAAGACAAAAATAAAACCAAATATAAATGAGAGTGGTACTCTAGTCTCTTCATATCCCTCTCTCATACATAATAACATGCAAAGTTTTTAAAAAGAATCAACTTTTATTCACCTTCTATATTCTACACTCGTAATTTGAGTGCCATGGGCACAGAACCTGGAAAATAACATCAGAGAAGACAAGATAAAGCAAGGAAATGTTAGAATACCTACCATTCAGCCTTTGTCATTCAGTACATTATTTCCATTGTTGAAATGGTTTAGTTTCTTATTTCCTTCAAATCAAGATTATATGAATCTTTCATACTACTTATGGCATTTGCTTTAGAAATACGCCTGATGACCTAACCAGTGTGTCCTAGAATCTCACCTCTCCAGAGCCCTACCCCACTAAAGAAAGATAGAAACAGGCTAGGGGTATGGATCGACCTGCCAATGCCCATGTCCAGAGGAGAAGCAATTACAGAAGCCAGAACTCCCACCTTCTGCACCCTAAAAAGAATTTTGGTCTGTATTCCCAGAGGGACAAAGAATAGGGAAGTTTCCATTAAAGGAGATGGACACAGAACTCTGGTAGTGAGAACTGTGTGGAATTACACCCCTATTATCATACAATCTTGTAAGTCATTATTAAATCACTAATAAAAATTTAAAAAGGAAATATAATACCTGTGCAAAACAAAACAAGCCAGTATTTTGAAGGAATTTCAGCTTGATTCTTATTATTTAACTTAGAAGTGACATTACTTCTGCAATTACTTATACATATGCTAGAGTTTTCTTTTTTAAAAAATATTTATTTTATTTATCTCCTTTTGTTGTCCTTGTTGTTTCTTATTGTTGTTATAGTTATTGTTGTTATAAATGTCATCGTTGTTGGATAGGACAGAGAGAAATGGAGAGAGGAGGGGAAGACAGAGAGGGAGAGAGAAAGACAGACACCTGCAGACCTGCTTCACTGCCTGTGAAGCGACCCCCCTGCAGGTGGGTGTCGTCAAAGTTTAGGGCGCCAGTATGCCAGGCTAGCTTCGCAGTGGGAGACAGACGACCAGGGACACAAGGCTGAGCAGAGAAGCAGTGTTTCTTTATTCATGAGTGAACGATTCAAAAAACTAATCTAATCTAATCTCAACCCAATTCTGTCTTGCTTCTCTCTCCTCCGGGGGAAGAGTCCGGAACCAAGGAAGTACGTAGGATAGGGGGCGGGGAGAAGCAAGAAGCGAGAAATGGCAAGGACTAAACCAAAATCTCCTAACAGAATGACCATGTAAATAGACCACAACGTCAAGCAATGTAACAGAAGGGATCCCAGAAGCAGAACTAGAAGCATACCAACAGGTGGGGAGCCAGGGCCTCCGATCGGGATCCTTACGACATTCCTTATGCTTTGTGCCATGTGTGCTTAACCTGCTGCGCTATAGCCTGACTCCCTATGCTAGAGTTTTCTTTGAAGTTCATCCTGAAAATTTTTCTCTAGATTCCTTTATATCCCCCTGCAGCACAACAGGTCACCAACTAGTTGATTTTGAAAGTTTATCTGTGGGCGAATAGAGTAATTGGGAAATATCCCACAAGGCTGGATAACGGTAACCAAGGGAGTTGCATAGATCCAGAAGTGAGGTAGTTATTATTTACAAGTCATGAAAGGGACATTCCTAAAATATATCTTCCAGATCAATAATCACTTTGATCACTAATTTTGTAGAAACTTACTATAGCAACCATAGACAACTTAATAGAGTCGTCATGGTCCACTGTTGGGGCCATGAAATCTACAGGGCTGGTGAAATAGCTCACTTGGATAGGCTACTTTGGCATGTGTATGATCCAGGTTCAAGTCCAGCCCCCACTGCATTGAAGGAGACTGGTGTTGCGGACTCTTTCATTACTCTTCTTTCTCTCTGCCAATATAGAGAGAGAGAAAGAGAGAAGAAGAAGAAAAGAGAAATGTTCTTCAATAGTGTAATAGTGATGATTGCACAATTTTCTGAATATTCTAAAAGTCACTGGCATAAAATTAGACATTTTTATGATATATTAACTATGTCTCAATAACACTGCTTAAGGAAAACCAAGAGCATCAAAAAACAAACAAATAAAAAATGAGGGACAAATTTAGCCAGGTGATATATTTGGAATTAGAGTTACCAAAGAGAGAACAGAAAATTACTGACATGCAGTGACCAAAAATATTAAGATTTTGTTGTAAACTATAAATTCTTAGATCATCAGTGAACCTCAAACAAGATACACAAAGAAGGCTATATTCATATTTATCCTAATCAAATTGCTTAGGACCAGTGATAAAGAGATGATCATTATATGCAAGGGAAGATAAGGATGAAGGTGAATTCTCTTTGGAAACATACAAATGATAAAATAGTGAAGCAGCATCTTAAAAGCACAAACATAAAAATATTACCAACCTAGAATTCTGTTCCTACAGAAAATATCTTTGTTTTAATTATTATATATTTTTTTATTTATTGGATACTGATAGCCACAAATTGAGAGGGAAGGGGGAGATAGAGAGGAAGTTAGAGAGAGACACTTGCAGCACTGCTTCACCACTCTCAAAGCTTTCGCCCTGCAGGTGGAGACCAAGGACTTGAACCTTGGTCCTTGTGCATTGTAAGATGTGCACTCAACCAGGTGTGCCACCACCTTTCCACAGAAAACATCTTTTAAATTCAGGCAAAATAACTACTTTAAAAAAATACAAATGTTGAAATTATTTATCTCTAGGTGATTCACAAAGGAAATCTTTCAAGCAAAAAGAAAAAGCTGTCATATATTAAAGTGGATCTACACTAAGTAATAAAGTAAATAAGTAAAACATGTAACAAAAAAGTGGGAGGGAAAATATATGTGTAACTTTTTTTATGGGACTTTTCCAGTCTAGTGTAGTAATCAAAATTCTGAAATTTCTTCAGTTTTTCTTCTTCTCACCGTTACCTCAATACATATCAGATTATTATTCTCTCTTTTCTTCAGTGTTTGTTTCTCCCTGTTTTCTCCCAGAGGTTATTTGTAATCCTTTATATTTAAGATACGTTAGTAGACATACTGATGGAGTTGAACCCCACAGATGTGCAATTAGTTACTGATATAGTATATAATTTTTTTATATTTATTTAGTTATTTATTCCCTTTTGTTGCCCTTGTTGTAGTTGTTGTTGGATAGGACAGAGAGAAAATGGAGAGAGGAGGGGAGACAGAGAAGGGGAGAGAAAGATAGACACCTGCAGACCAGCTTCACTGCCTGTGAAGCGACTCCCCTGCAGGTGGGGAGCTGGGGGCTTGAACCAGGATCCTTATGCTGGTCCTTGCACTTTGTGCCACCTGCACTTAACCCCCTGCATTTAACCCGCTGCGCTACAGCCCGACTCCCATAAGTATATAATTTAAGGCCCACATAAACTGAGATAATATCACCAGAAAGCACACTGTGACTAGTTAAAGATGTATACTATAAACCCTAACGTAGCTACTAAGATGGCAAGACAAAAGATATATCTAATAAGTCAACAGAAAAGATAAAATGAAGTAATAAAAGTAATAAAAAGGGGGATTGTTGAATGTGCACCAAGTTATGTACATGTATTACCATGGGCAAGGACCTGAGTTCGAGGCTCTGCGGCCCCACCTCCAGAGGGGCCACTTCATGACTGGTGGAGCAGGTATGCATGTGTCTCCCTTTCTATCTCCCCTCCCCATCTAATTTCTCTCTGTTATGTCAAATGAAAAAAAAAAAAGAAAGAAAGAAAAAAAAAAGAAAATGAAATAATGGCTGCCAGAAGCAATGGGTTCATAGTGCTGGCACTGAGCCCCAGCAATAACACTTGTGGGGGGAGAGAGAGGGAGTGAGAGAGAGAGAGAAGTGGAATAAATAATTAGACAAATAGAAAATAAACAGATGATCAACTTAACCATATCAGTAATTACACTGAATGAGCATAGTTCTAAAAACTCCAATTACAAAGAGACTGGGGGGCCAGTTAGAGGCACACCTGGTTAAATTAAACACACAGATGAACAAACACAAGGAGCTAGGTTCGAGCCCCTGCTTCCCACCTGCTAGGGGTCAGCTTCACAAGTGGTGAAGCAAGTCTTCAGGTGTCTATGTTTCTCTCCCTCTCTATATTTTCCTGTCCTCTCTCAATTTCTCTCTGTCCTAATAAAAAAAAAAAAAAAGAAAGAAAAGAAAAAAAAAGGAAAAAATGGCTGCAGGGAGCAGTGGATTTGTAGCTCTGGTGCCAAGTCTGAGCAATAACCCTAGAGGGCAACAACAACAAAATAAAGATGACCATGCCTTGCCAAATCACAAAAAACTTGATCAAGCTATATGCTATCTAAGATAAACACAGATTAAATATAAGTATACATAAAAGATTAAAGATAAAAGGATATATAAAAAGGTAATACTCATAAAAACTGAAAAAAACTAATATCTAAGTAGATTTCAGAGCAAAGAATATCAGTTGGTGTGGGGAAAAGGTTCAAAGTGATAAAATGATAAATTCATCATAAATTCGTCAAAACATTTACATACCTAATATGACAGCTGTAGAGTGTATGAGATAAAAACTGACATAAAGTAAAAGAAAAATACAAAATTGATGTTGAAGTATTTGACATGTCTTTCCCAATGATTAGTAAGATAAATAGATGGAAAATCAATAATAATATGTTACTTGAAAACCACTACCAGCTAGTCTGACCTAAATGACATTTATAGACTACTTCTCAAGTGCATAATACAAATTATTTTAGAGCATTTATTCTAAGCCGTAAAATATATTTTCATGTATTTTACTGTTATATTTTTAAATGTGATTTTTATTAGTGATTTAAATTGTTTTACAGAATTATCATATTTCAGGGGTATTTTCATACCTACCAAGTCACCACACTTCCCACCAAAGTTCTGTGCCCTCTGCAGTACCTCCCGTATAACCATCTTAGTTCTCACATGTTATAAGAGATAGACTGGTTATCATTTTTTTTTTTTTTGCAATGTTCCGTTGCCTTAGTCATCTGTACTCCAGCTATGTGTGATAATTGCATGCCATCTGACAAGGGACTAATATCAAAAAGGTTTTTTTATTATTTAAATTTTTTTTTTTTTTTTTTAGTTTGAGAGGACATAGAGAAATGGAGAAGGGAGAAGTAGATAGGGAGAGACCTGCTTCATGGCTTGTGAAGCTCCCCCACCCCCCCATAAGTGCACTTAACCAGACATGCCACCATCTGGCCCTATCAAACATTTACAAAGAAATAAAACATCAATAACAAAAAAATGAACAACCCAATGACAAAATGAGAAAAATATCTTAAGAGACAGTTCTCTGAAGACATTCTAATGACCCATTTTCATTCATTAAAAAGTCAGCTCAGACTAAGTATATTCTCTAATCACAATGATATAAGATCAAGACATGCTTAGATAATCTTAATTGTATGGAAATTAACACTTCTAAATCACATTGGGTCAGAAGAACTCTGTGGGGATTTAGAACATAGTTTGAACTGAATTAAAATGAAAGCAGCATACTAAAATTTGTGGGATAATGTTAAGGTAGTACTTGGGCAGAAATATGTAGTATTACAACCTAAACTAGAAAAGAAGAAAAAAAAAACCAACACCTCATGTAACCTTAAGGAGCTAGAAGAATGAATTAAACACAAAGTAGGTGGAAGAATGGAAATAGTTAATAACAGAACAAATATCAATCAAATATAAAACAAAAATGAAACCAAAAGGTGATGCTTTGAGATCAATAAAATTGATAAATCCCTAGGCAAACTGATGCAGGAAACAATATGGTATACTAATTACTAATATAAAAAATAAGAGAAGTACTATGACAACAGATTCTGCTAAAATTAATAAAGGTAATGAGGAAATATTATGAACAACTTAAATACCAATAGATTCAGCAATTTTCATAAGTGGTCTAATCATTCTAAAAGACACAAAGTACCAAAATTTACTCAAGAGGAAACCATAGGTTCAGTCCTTGGCACCAAAAACAACAACAACAACAATAAAAACACATGCAAAAAAACCTATAAAAATGGGAATGACCCTACATCTGTGAAAATAATCTTTCTATGAAGAAAATGATGGACTAAAATGGCTTTATTAGGAAATTCTACTAAATTTTGAGGAAGAAAAGAAAAATCAACGCTCACAGACTTTCCCAACAATTAAATAGAAAGGAATGATTTCCTCCTCATTCTGAAAGACCGGCATTACCTTGATATCTGAACCACATAGAAGACATTATAATAATATAGATTACATATTGTGATACCCACATGAACACAATGTGGTAAACATTCTAGAGAAAAAGAAATTCATAATCCTGTACTAAAAGCAAAACCCCTGAAACCTCTTAAGTTCCACTTAAAATTTCTAATAGCGCACCACATGCATTTATATTTCTTTTTTTGGTTAGTGATTTAATATTGATTTACAAAATTTCAAGATAACAGGGGTACAATTCCACACTGTTCCCACCACCGAGTTCTGGATCCCCAATCCCTCCATTGTTAGCTACAGCAGTTCTCCCAAGGTTACAGATATGGGTTAACTATTATTTCTACAACTGTCTGTCTATATTTGTCCATTTTTTTTTTTTTTTAGATCCCATCTTCTTTTCATTTCCAAGTCACACATAAACCTATTACTACATCTAAATGTCCCTCCCTTTTCCCTCTTCTCTCTCTGGGTCCTGATGGAGTTGGAGTTCAGAGCCCTCTGGTCATCTTCTCCCTATCACTGCTCCCTCACTGGGAGTATGGATCAAAATTCTTTTTGGGGTGTAGCAGGTGGGAATTCTGGCTTCTGTAATTGCTTCTTCACTGGACATGGGTATTGGCAGGTCGATTCATACCCCCAGCCTGTTTCTATCTTTCCCTAGTGGGGTAGGGCTCTGGAGAGGTGAGGTTCAAGGACACATTGGTAAGATTGCCTGCCTAGAGAGAAGTCAGCATGGAATCATGATAGCATCTGCAATTTGGTGGCTGAAATGTGGCAAGATATAAAGTGGAACAAAATAACTAATGAACAGGAACCAAAAAAGTAGGAACAGAGCAGATGAGAATAGGTGATCTTAGGGTGGAAGGAAGCTCAGAAGTCTATTTTAGGCATTTTCCTAGGGGCTCACAACTATCATAGTTTTTACTTGAGTTTGATAACTAATGTGGAGTTGGATGAAAATATTGTCTGAGAAAATGGTGTCAGAGTAGAGAAAAGGGCTAGATAATTGGATTAAGGCAGAGAGTAGCTCCCGTTCTTGAAAAAAAAATCTATGAATAAAATTAACTGCTTACCCTTATTCACCCAACCCAGGGCCCATATATATATATATATATATATATATATATATATATATATATATATATATATATATATATATATATTTTTTTTTTGGCAGAGAAGTTCTGTAACCTCTGGTTCCCTGTTGGTCTGAGGTCACAGTTCTTGTTCATAGCTGGGAACATTGCAGGCTGCCCTCATTTCAGGACTAGTATTCCTCAAGTGGCAGGTCAGGATACCCTAACCTCCCTTTGGAGACTACCATATGCATTTAATTTTTTTTATTATCTTTATTTATTTATTAGATAGAGACAGTCAGAAATCAAGAGGGAAGTGGTGGATAGAGAGGAAGACAGACAGAGAGACACCTGCAGCACTGCTTTATTACTTGTGACTACTTGTGAAGCTTTCCCCCTGCAGGTGGGGACCGGGGACTCAAACCTGGGTCCTTGTGCATTGTAATCTGTGCACTCAACCAGGTGCGCCACCACCCAGCCCCAGCATTTATCTTTCTACTTAAGTGTATGCCACGGTATACACTTGAGTTTTTGATGTTATTCCTAAGATTGTGAAGAAGCACTGGAATCTAAAAAATAGATAGAAATGACTTTGCCCAATGAAGAACTTTATAACTGTCTTTACCATGTAAATGTAGGAAACTGGCCACATTTGCTATTTTGTCATTCAGGTGGTATAAATTTAGAATATTACTTAAAATTTAAGTACACCAGTTATAGTTATAAGATTATGAAACATGATATATATGTTATGCAATGTTATATAATAATCTTTATACATAGTTTGCTAGTACATTTTATAATAATTAAAAAATAATTAAATGGCACCAATTAAACTTATTTGGCAATTTAGATAGGATTTTTAAAATTTTATTTTATTTTAAAAAATATTTATATATAATTTACAATAATAAGAGAGACAGAGGAAAATACACAGAGAAAACTAGGCCAGAGCACTGCTCAGCTCTAATTTATGGTTGTGGCTAGGGATTGAGCCTGGAACACCAGAGCCTCAGTCATGAAAGACTTTTGCATAACTATTATACTATTTCCTGAGCTCTTTCTAAACTTTGTTAAGGTTTGTGGCAAGATGAGGTAAAATCAATGTATCTGTATTTAGATTTAAAAATTGATGTATTTTTATATTGTCATTGAGGTTCTAATATGATAAAGAAACTTACTCAGTGCTTTATAATTGTTACATATCTTTTCATAGTAATAGTAAATGACAATGTCACTTAAAATTTTGAGTCAATGTATTTTGCTCATGTATTATTTTACTGAAAATATTTTAGTTAATTTTTGAATTTATGACAATTTATTGAAGTCCTTAATTAACTGGGCTATTTAAGGGGTACATAGAATTCTGTTGTTGGTAACAGGAGTGAAACTGGCTTTTCCCATTACTTTTCAGTTTTCATGTTTGTTCTAATCTTTCTCTGTGGCCACCTAATATAGATTTTAAAGAGTAGAAAGGCTAGAAGAATTACTAAATTCTCCTTCTTCCTCTTCTTTTATTATCACTAGAGTGATTGTTGAGGCTTGCTGTGGACATTACAAATCTACCTTTCCTAGTGACCATTTTTTCTTTTCCTTGTTTTCTAGATTTATATTTTATTAGATAAGTCAGAGAGAAATTGAGAGAAGAGGAGATGATAGAGAGGGAGAGAGAAAAATAGACATTTATAGACCTGCTTTACCACTCATGAAATGTTCCCCCTGCAGGTGGGGAGCAGGGACTGGAACCTGGGTCCTTGTACATAGTAACATACGTGCCACCACCCAGCTCCCTAAAAATACCAAATTCTTAATGACCCTATTTATTTATTTAATACTATATTTGTTTTATCTTAATTAGAGAATGATACAGAGAGAAAGATACACATAGAGAGACCAGAGTACTGCTCATCTCTGGCTTATGGTGGTGCTGGGGATTGAACTTGGGACTTTGTGCTTAACCCACTGTGCTACCGCCCGACTCCCCAGAACTTGGGACTTTGTAAGCTTAGGCATGAAAGTCATTCTGCATAACTATTATGCTATCTACCCTGACCCTGCTTTTTAATATTATCACTGCCTTTAACTTTAAAACTATGTAAGTTTTACAAATAATTCATATTATGTGGGATCTGTGAAAAAGTACATTGCAATTTAATGTAAATATAGTATTACTATAAATGCTAAAACTATTGGTGCATAATCAGGTGCAATTAAGTGATGATAAAACTACATATCATTTAAAAATAGTGAGACACTGAAAATTTTATTATGGTAACTCAGAGTACTTTGATTAGGCATGGAGATGATAAACAAATTATGGATATAATTGAAGGAAGTGCTACCTCCACTAAATGGCTCTCAACAAGGTTATATTAAAATAATTATCCTTCATTTGTAGATTGATGAAATAAACAGGCTAACAAATGTGACCCTAAGACTGTTTGAAAAAGAAAAAACATTGGCACAGCAACAATAGCAATAATCACCATGTTACCAAACAACAATAGCAATAATTGCTACTAGATCATCAATTCATTGAGCATTTGTTTTAAAAGTATTCAGTGAATGAACCAGGCAAGAAATACATTCTCCATTAAATTTAATCCTTACATAATACTATAATTTGAGTTAATATTCTTGCTATACAAACTAGATTTCCTTAATTTTCTTTTGTGGGACAACTTTTGCTCTGTTTTTAATATGTACCATTCAGGTAGGATTCCCTCAGTTCAGGCTCCAGAGAGGGCAGCAAAGCTTAGACCTAGCCAGTTTGGGAACCTTATCCCACTGATTACTTAAGAGGGCAAGTGGACCAAACTGAGCCGGTGAAGACCTCATCAAAATTATTTCTGGAGCTGTTCTTTTCAGCAAAAGGATGGCCCAACTCAGACCAGCTTACGGCAATACACATGGACATCAGTGTATAAAATTCAATTGCGGGGCCAGGTAGTGGCACACCTGGTTAAGCAATCACATTACAGTGTGCAAGCACCCAGGTTCAAGTCTCTGGTCCCCCACTTGCAGGGGGAAAGCTTCACAAGTGGTGAAGCAGGGCTGCAGGTGTCTGTCTTTTTCCCTCTCTATCTCCCCATCCCCTTTCAATTTCTCCCTGTCTCTATCTAATAATAAATAATTTTTAAAAAAGAATAAAGATATGCTATTAAAAATAAAATAAAATTCAGTTGCTAGCAGTAGTATTCATACTTCCTCTGTCTCTGAAGTTATGCTGTGAGGCTGGGTCTGCTCTTGTAATTCACAAGGACTGCATAAGGTGAATTATTATTTAAGTGCTACCAACCTTAGCCTCATAACAAGCACAGATATAAAGAAATCTTGGTTTTGATGTGCTGCATATACATTTTTATATTGAAACACCCAACTTTCACAAAACATTGATCACTGACAAAACAATGATCTACATACCACATTTGGTAAAATATTGAACTGGAGAAGATATATTATTCTATGTTATACAGACTGCTTGTTTTTGTTTGTGTATTTGTGACTAAGGTTTTTTTTTTCCTGGAAAAGAGGTGTTATAACTAAGTGGCTTGTCTATATGAACATATACACATGCATAAACCACTGTATGCAATTAGCATAGTTACATACATATGTTATTTATTTTTACCAGAGCACTGCTCAGCTCTAGCTTATGGTGGTATTGGGGATTGAATGTTGGACCCTCAGACAAGTGAATCTGTTTTCATAACCTCTATGTTATTTCCCCCACCTAAGAAATATTTTTGTTTAATTTTAACTCATATCTTGAACCAATGTAGATATAAACTAGCTACGAAGCAGTTCCCCCTTTGTTTGTTTTTAGATAGAAGGAGAGACAAAAAGAGTGAAAAAGATCACAGCACTGAAGCTTCTTTCAATGAGGTGGGAGCCAGACTTGAGCCCGGGTCAAGCACATGGCAAACCAGTGCATTCATTACCCAAGTGAACTATTTTGCTAGCTCAAACATTCACTTTTTGCATATTTGTTAGTTGCTCTCTTTAATCCATGCAGTTTCTCTGGAGCTTTACCTGTAACTCTGGGCAAAAGCAGACTATAGTCTAAATGCTCTCAAGTTAAGATACCCTTTTCTCTCTTTCCTTTTCAAGTAAGATCTTCTACTTTAGTTTCCTTCTGTTAATTCTTTTTTTTTTTTTGCAACATGCTGGGGTCTTGTACATATGGTTATTTCACCACTCTGACACTAGTGGCCCAAAACTGGATCATGAATATGGCAATAGTAAAATAACATATGTACAAGACCCCAGCATGCTGAAAAAAAAAAAAGAATTAATGGAAACTACTAGGTGTCTTGCTGGTCCCTCCTTCTGTTTATTCCTACAGAATGAACTCCCAAAGTTGGGTCATGTCTCTGCATTACTACCATTATCTTGAGCACTGTGCTGATGCTAAGAACACAGAACAGGGATTATTTGTTGAATGAATGAATGAATGAACGAATGCTTGGCTTATTCCTCTAAAGACTTGTCAGCTGTGCAAGACAAATATTAAAAATGACACTGAGACAAGAAGTTCTTTCTTTAAATTAGTGCTTTAATAATGATTGATAAGCCTGTGGGATAAGAGGGGTAGAATTTGGGAGTCTGGCGGTAGTGCAGCGGGTTAAGCACAGGTGGCACAAAGCTCAAGGACAGGTGTAAGGATCCCGGTTTGAGCCCCAGCTCCCCACCTGCAGGGGAGTAGCTTCACAGGCGGGGCGGTGAAGCAGGTCTGCAGGTGTCTATCTTTCTCTCCGCCTCTCTGTCTTCTCCTCCTCTCTCCATTTCTTTCTGACCTATCCAACAATGATGACATCATCATCAACAACAATAACTATAACAATAAAACAACAAGAGCAACAAAAGAGAATAAGTAAGTAAATAAAAAGAGGGGTACAATTCCACACAATTCCCACCGTCAGAGCTTCACATCCCATCCCCTCCATTGAAAGTTTCCTGTTCTTTATCTCTCTCAGAGTATGGACCAAAGATCTTTATGGGGTGCAGAAATTTTAAGGAGCCACTAGAAGCATAACATAAAGAGCCTTTAGTGAGATAACGTAAGTCTTGTGCCCCTTTATAAGGTACATTCCTGAAATTTTTTTTTAAATAAATGAGTTAAAGAAAGAATAATATATTATTCTCTTAAACAAACTCATGTTTTATTGGATATGAAAGAAACACTGAAGAGAGACAAACTTCTTTTGTGGTTTAATGTTAGGAACTAAGTGGGGATAGGAATAAAGGGGTAAGACAGGCAGATAAAATGACTTAAATATCTTAGAAGTAACTAAAATACTGTCTTTTAGTAAGAATAATTTAAATTGACTTCACAAGCCATAGCTTTTTGTGAGATCTGCATTTTGGTACACATGCAGCGAAACATTTGTTTCTACTTACCTTGAAAAATAAATCTCTTAGGAGGTAGCATGTAGAGAGCAGCCATCTGTTCAGGATGACACTTCTGAGTTCTTTCTCTGAACTTGTCCGACTGTCTATATGTTAATTTGAAAAATAAAGACTTTCCCTTCCCCTTTTCAGCTCTATTGTAAGGATGCATTTATATTCTAGAGTACTTTAGTAACTGTAAATTGGCAATTGAATAACAAATTAAACTGGCAATGCTAGCACTTTGAAATTCAGTTGCTAATTATTTTTACTCTGCTATCAGACCCTGGAACAAATCACTAAATGTGTCTTTGGGGGTAATATTTATTTAGTTATTTTTTGAGGTTAGGGGAGAAGGATGGATATCAGAGTATTTCTCTGGTAGGTTTGGTGTTGGGGGTTGAGTTTGGTGTCTCACAGATGCAAGGAAAGCACTTTACTGACTGAATCACCTTCCTGATTATGTATATTACCCTTTACCCAAATAAATAACTTTGAATGATCATGAAATTATGAGCAACTCAGATGCATTTATCTGTTTACCAGAAGGTAAAGGAGATTTATGGTATTAATTTAAGTTTTAAACCTACCACTTTGACTTAAGCCTTAAAATTATTACGAAGTAGAGGTAATCCCAACTAATACCAGGTAAACATCTCTTCTGAGTGACTATGTTGCCTTAATAGTGATGCAGACTTTGAAAAGACTGTTTTATGTACATAATCTCACAGAAACCTCATTTCGACAATGGAGGATGATAAGGGCAGGTTTTGTTACTCTCGTTTTACTTCTGACAAAATGGAGACTCAATCTGGTTAGGTAATATGAATATGGTGACAGTTTTTGGGTAG
Source organism: Erinaceus europaeus (assembly GCF_950295315.1). Lineage (NCBI taxonomy): Eukaryota > Metazoa > Chordata > Mammalia > Eulipotyphla > Erinaceidae > Erinaceus > Erinaceus europaeus. The sequence continues at coordinate 153,308,496 of NC_080163.1, forward strand.
TAAAGCTAGAGCTGAACTCTACTTTCTGGTTCCTCTTTATATTATGTTAACTTGGTTTATGCCTGAAAAAAGTCATAACAATGGGTTAAATGGCTATTTCATATATAAATGATGCCATTTTAACCTGTTTGACCTTACTGTAAGATTACATTTAATTTATAAATCCCTTTTATTTAAGCAACTACATGTAGAAATACTTACCAATATATAACATCACATAAAGAGTCATAGAAAATGATCTATAGTTAAAAAAGAAAATTTCATTACAGAGTAGTTTTACAGTACAAATAGAAGTGATTATGAACCAGCTAAGATGTTTTTCTTTTACCTTATTTGATAAAAATTCTTCCTTGCATCTTCAAGGTCACCGTTATGTAAAGAAAGCAGAGCAACATCTGGATTTCAAAGAAAATTAATAATTTCTTTAAAGCTATTCAATTACTGTTGGTTTTCATTATTAAGAAATCTGTTAGAAAGTTTCATTCTTTTAAAATTTTTATTATTATTTATTTATTTATTTATAAAAAGGAAACACTGACAAAACCATAGGATAAGAGCGGTACAACTCCACACAATTCTCACCACCAGAACTCCGTATCCCATCCCCTTATCTCCGTATCCCTTGATAGCTTTACTATTCTTTAACCCTCTGGGAGTACGGACCTAAGGTCATTGTGGGATGCAGAAGGTGGAAGGTCTGGCTTCTGTAATTGCTTCCCTGATGAACATAGGTATTGACAGGTTGATGCATACTCCAGAAAGTTTCATTTTTAAGAAGTTAAAATGAAACTACCAGTATTTTCCTAACTAAAATTTGACTGATGCAGAGAACCTTCAGGATTATTTTTTATAGTTTGACTCTTATGACCTTGGATACATTTTTTAACCTTTCTTAATTCGCATCAAATATGTCTCATAGAGATTTGGAGTTTAGAACTGTTTTATCATTTTTGTATTAAGTAGTAAGGTAGCATTGTTATTCCTATGGAAACTTGAAAGATAATGAAATATTTTATTACATCTTTCCGGTTTTTTTTCCTCTGAATGTTCAAGAAGTATTTATTCTTGAGTAATTTACTTGTTCACCAAACATGTATTGAGTACCATGTACCATGACTAAAACTGTCCCCCTAGTGTTGTGCCATCAAAGATCTTTCTGATAACACAGTAAATAGCCTTCTTTCTACTGTAAGATTACATTTAATTTATAATAAGTCCCTTTTATCTAAGCAACAACTACATGTGAAAATACCAATAAATAACATCACATAAAGAGCTATAGAATTATGATCTACAGTTCAAAAAAACAAAATTACATTTCAGAGCAATGTGAATGCAAGGTTACTATTTGCAGGGACATATATTCTGAGATTTAAGCAAGATTTGCACCCCTCTACATATGATGCTAAGTTTACCATAGATTTTTTTTTTTTTGCTATTAATGTTTCCTAAGTATTTTCTAGTAGAACATCAGCTTCTTGCAGGAGAATACTATGAATTTTTTGCTTCTCTATTACTAAGTACAAAATAGTAGTGAGGCCTTCTTTATGGTGAACTCATGGACTTGTGAGATCCCTGCAGCTGTAAAAAAAAATACTTTTGCATATCTGTGTTGTATTCTGTGAAAAGGGTCTATCATTTCCATTAGATTCTCAAAGGCACTTGATGGCTAGTAATTATATATTAATCACCGTAGTAGGTTTGCATGAACAACTTGAATTGTAGAAACTCTCAGAAGCAGATATAGCCTTGATGTACAGGTGTTGTCTTAATTGGTAGGGATGCTTGCAGATTGTTCTCAGTTTCCCAACAGTGGAGATGTTAATAACTGGATAACCCATCGTTTTCAAGTATGTAAAAATAACTCTTTTTTTTGCATAAATACATGTACAGATAGGACATATTCTTGCCTTGATTCCCGTGGAGATTTGAATCCATCCATATAAATGCATCCATTCACATATATACCAAATGTAAGTAAGATTGAATATTGTAGCTACTGTAAAACTCTTCATTTCCAGAGAAGTAGAGTATCTCACAATCATTAAATATTCAGTGAATGTGGAGAACATTTTAGGTAATATATTAATAAAATTTTCAGGATTAATGTCTCAAGACTTTATGTATATATAATAAATTAACAGTATTTAAAATACTTATTTTTATTTATTTATGAGGGAGAGAGTAAGATAATGTAAGAATCAGAGCTATCAGAGCATCAGTCTAGCATATGGGGTACCAGGAACTGACCTTAGGACCCTATGCTTAAGAATTTAACACTTTATACACTGTGCCGCGGAATAGACAGTATTATACAGGAGGTTGTCTAGTGAAATAAATACTATTCATTACAGTCTAAATGAAATTGCCTATACTCCCCACCACTAGTTTTCTATGGAGAAATGTGTTTGCCTAATTGTGACCACCAAAAGTTCCATTCCCAGTTTGTTGGGTTGGGTGTAGGGGCCTTTAATAAAATACTTCCTCAGAATGTTTTCTCGTGATCTTCTAAGATGGTTATTATATTTACTCTTTATTCTGCAAAGTTTCACTTAGCATCCTGTAAGTTTCACTTAGCATCCTGTAGCTTGTGCATTTTTGATGAGTATGGTATTGCTATTTTTACATAAGTTTTATCAACTCCTTTGAGGAATGCAGCAATACATAAAGGAATGGCAAAATTAGTGAGCCTCTTCTTTCAAAAAAATCCATCCACAGTCTCACACAGATCAGTATAAAGTTGTACCTATAAAAGCTAACTGATTTGCCAAGTGTTTTTCCTCCAAAGAAACATCACCTATTTTTAGCAACAAAGAAGTGTTAGGAAGAGGAGGAAGGCATACCTCAGAAGGACAGTTGAAATGAAGCCCAGAATACTGAAGAGAGTAGAGTAGAAAAGCAAAAGAGTTCCTAGTGAAATGTTGTCAAAATAGAGTATAGATCTAATGTTCTGGATGGTTGTAGGAAAGCCTCAGTTAAGAGTTCTGTTAATAGAGAATTTAGGAAATGTCATTAAAAAGTTCTTTTAACCAATCTAATAAAGGAAACCAGGACATGAAAAAACTGAGTTGGTTATTTAACTGGTTCAGTAACCTTAGCTTTTTTTGGATTGAAGTAAACCCTTAACACATTTATTTAATAAGTATATGTGTACAAAGAATTCTGCAAAAGAATAGGAGGGTGATATCTGAAAAACATACGAGGAATATTTTCCCCCAAATTATACATGGAAATATGTGTTGGAAACTGTGGTGTACATATTATTCCATTTTATTTTAAACAACTCTTAAAAATTAAAATGAATTCTATACTACAGTTGAGCAGCCTGAGAGTAGAAATTATTTTTTTATATTTTGCTACCCCTGTCTTTCCCTCCTTTTACTCCCTCCTTCTTATTCTTCCTCCCTCTTTCCTTCTCTCTTTATTTCAATATGGCTGAACTCAGAAACTAGCAGAACATAATGCCTTTATTTCAGGGTTTCACTTTTCCTTAAGGTAGCAGAGTTAAAGTTATATAATAAGTGCTGTGGTGGAAGTATGAGCCCTGTAAAATGGTAGCTTGGAGGATGAAGAATTTCATTCTACTTAGTATGTCAAGCAGATTAAAAAGGTAGTATTTTGAGTTGAATCTAGAAATATAATCATTAGTGCATGTAGTAGACAAGGAAAACATGATTAAATCAATGCCTACTACTCCACAGTCACTACTATCTTTCTGAGTAAGTTGAGATTTTAGTTCAGATATCTCCTTTCCTATTTGACCAGAGTAAGTGTTGTTTTGCTTAAGCTAATTATGGTATTTCATTTCTTGTGTTTGATTAAGAGCAGGCATATGAATGATTATGGTCAGTGAGTTATAGAAGGACGTTTTCTGAAGGGGCCTTTGGCAAGGTTTCTTTCTTGTCCTTGAGAAGGCAACACTGGAAGATTCTCCTCCCCCGTCCACCTTTATCGTTCCTTACTATTGCTGTGCTAGAAAGTGATGGTTAGAACATCACAGCCATTTTATGACTGTGAAGAGAGAGTCAATCTGAGAGCATGTAAAATAAAACAGATTGAGTTGTTAATGAGGACTGAGTGGAAGAACATATGTAAAACTTCCAGTATAGTCTCCGACACATAAGGCCTCAAATATTCTCTGTAAACTAGTTCTAAAATTTATGATGCATAACAATCACATGAAGGAACAAACAGGCTGGGGTTATGGATCAACCTGCCAATGTCCATGTCTAGAGGAGAAGCAATGAACAGAAGTCAGGTCTTGCATCTTCTGAAGCTCAAAAGAATTTAAGTCCATACTCCCTGAGAGGGATAAAGAATAGGGAAGCTTCCAATAGAGGGGATGGGACGTGGAACTCTTGTTGTGGGAACAGTGTGGAATTGTACCTCTGTTATCTTACAACCTTGTTAATTATTATTAAGTAACTAATAAAAATCAAAAGAAGAAAAAATCACATGAAGGTGTTTTGTCATAAAAGACAAACTAACCTAATGGCTTAATCTCATATTCTGATTTGGCAGGGTTAGAATGAGAACCTAGGTATAAGAATTTCTAATGGGTGTTCTCTAGAGATCTTGATGAAGATGGTCCATGACCATATTTTAAGATTTGCTGCTATAGACTGGGGGGAGTCTTAGAATGAAAGTTTTACATTTCTGCAAGAAGAAACTATTGGAGACATAATGTGGCCTACTTACCTCAAACTGGTTGAAGGGAATAAACAGAAAATTACAAGCAAGCTCTTTTGAAAACTCCAAGTTACAATTTAAATCATTAGAGATTAATTTGGGATGAAAGAGGGGTCTGATGAGATAGCCACTTGATAAGAATGGCAGTGTAGTTGAAATTGCATTTCCATTCATCTTGGTCACCTAAAAATATCCAGCTGCTGAAATACTCAGATGAGCCCCTAGAACAAAGGCACAGATCAACTGCTTCAGCTCCAGTGAGCTAACTGAAACTGAGAGAAAAGATCAGACTTACTCAAGGTCACAGAACTAGTTATTTGAGAGAATGGATTAGAACCCATTCTTTTTTTCAGCTTTCTTGAGGATAACTGACAAATAAAAGTTATGTATATTTACAATAAGCAGCATCATGTCTTTATATAAATGGTGAAATTATTGCCAAAATCAAGTTAATTAACACTTCCCTCACATTGCATAATGTGGTGAGGACACTGAAGGTTTGCCCATTCAGTAAGTTTCAAATATACAATGGATACTCCTAAATATACTTACTATGATATATATTAGAACCTCAGAATTTACTCATCTGGATAACAAAAATGTTATACCTTTTGACCAATACCTGCCCCTTTACCTCTTACCTCTGCCCCTGATTAGCACTATTCTCTTCCATACTGGTTTTTATAATGGCTATCCTTGCTTACATTCCTATCAGGGCTACACAAGCGGAGAACCCACTTTTGAAAAGTCAGACCAGGTGTTCCTTTTTCTACTAAATGATCATTTGATTATTTGATATTACACTGGGGGGGGGGGAGTGTGTTTCTGACCTTTTTGTGAACTCTGGAAAAAAGGGTATTTTTTAAAAACTTTTTTTATTGGATAGAGACAGACAGAAATTGAGAGGAGGGGGGAGGGAGAGAGAGAGGGTGGGGGAGGGGAGAGAGAGAGAGAGAGAGAGAGAGAAGGAGACTTGCAGCACAGCTTTACTACTTGTGAAGCTTTTCCCCTGCAGGTGGGGACCAGGGGTTTGCACCTGGGTCCTTGTGCATTGTAACGTGTGCTCAACCAGGTGCACCACCACCTGCCCCCCTAGAGCTGCTAACACATTTTTTTCTTGTTATCTGGAAAAATCAGTTTTTACTTCAACTATCTAGAACAAAAGAGAGTCATCTGAACAGGAAAATAGCCCTTTGTGGATAGTCTTTAATCACACTCAGATTCCATATCCTCAGCTATGTCAGCAGTATGTCACCAATGTGAAAATGATCACCAGCCTTCAGAATGCTGACTGAAAAATCAGGCATAGTTTCCTGCACTGGCCCAGCCTAACTGCACCATCATAAAATACATTGCTTAAAATGACACTACTCCAAGGCAGTATGTAACTCAAGACTTTCTCTAGAAGGAATCAAAACCAAAGTGTATCATTGTGTGTTACTCCTCCAATCTAATTTTATATAAGATAAATCAGATTTAATTTAAAAGTTGTAACTGTGTGTTAATGGATGTTAACAGACATAGTGTGGTGACATTTTCCCAATATAAATGTTGAATCATTATGTTGTACATCTGAAACTAACAAAATGTTAGATGTCAATTATATCTCAGTTTTAAAATTTTATTTATTTATTTATTTTGGATAGAGAAATTTAGAAGGAAGACAGAGATAGAGATAATGAGAGTGAGAACAAGACAAAGAGAGAAAGAGAGAGGGAGAGAAAGAGGGAGAGAGAGATGCAGCACTGCATCACCACTTGTGAAGCTTCTTCCCTTCAGGTAGAGACTGGGATCTTGAACCTGGGTCCTTGTTCATTATAATGTGTGTGCTCTACCAGATGTACCACTGCCTTGCCCATTTATCTGTTTTTAAAAGCTGTAAAAGGGCAGGAGCACCTATTTTCATATCTGACATGATAGACTTTAAAATAGATAAGATTAAAAAAGATAGGAATGGATACTACTTAATGCTCAGAGGATCAGTCAATCAAGAGGACTTAACCTTAGACCTAGAAGAAGAAGAACAAAGGAACACTAATGCAATCAGAAGGACAGAAATCACTAAAGTTAGGGCAGAAATCAATAACATTGAAAATAAGAAAACCATACAAAAGATCGATGAAAAGTAAATGTTGATTCTTCAAAAGAGTGAACAAAATCAACAAACCTTTAGCCAGACAAAACAAAAAAGGAAGAAGACCCAAATAAATTGGATCATAAGTGGAAGAGGAGATATCATACCAGACACTGCAGAAATTCAACATATCATGTGAGACTTCTATGAACAACTATATGCCACCAAACTAGAGAACCTTGAAGAAAAGGATGATTTCCTAGATACCTACCAACTTCCAAAACTAAGTAAAGAGGAAGTAGAACATGAACAGGCCCATCACAGCTAATGAAATTGAAACAGTTATCGAAAACCTTCCCAAAAATAAAAGTCCTGGACCAGATGGTTTTACAAATGAATTCTACAGAACCTTCAAAGAGGAACGAATACCTGTACTTTTAAAAGTCTTCCAGAAGATTGAAGACACTGGAGTACTCCCTTCCAGCTTCTGTGAAGCCAACATTACATTGATACCAAAAGCAGACAGGGACACAACCAAAAAAGAAAACTACAGACCAATATCTCTGATGAACATAGATGCTAAAATATTGAACAAAATTCTAGCCAACCAGATAAAGCTGTATATTCAAAAGATTGTTCATCATGAGCAAGAGGGATTTATCCCAGGCATGTCAGGTTGGTTTAATATACATAAATCAATCAACGTGATCCACCACATCAACAAAAACCACAGGGTCATATGAATAAATGCAGAGAAAGCCTTTACAAAAATACAACATTCCTTTATGATCAAAACACTACAAAAAATGGGGATAGATGGAAAATTCCTCAAGATAGTGGGGTCTATATAGAGCAAACATACAGCCAACATCATACTCAATGGTCAAAAACTGGAAGCATTTTCACTCAGATCAGGTACTAGACAGTGATGCCCACTATCACCATTACTATTCAACATAGTATTGGAGGTTCTTGCCATAGCAATCAGGCAGGAGCAAGGAATTAAAGGCATATAGATTGGAAGAGAAGAAGTCAAACTCTCCCTATTTGCAGATGACATGATAGTATACACAGAAAAACCTAAGGACTCCAGAAAAAAGCTTTTGGAAATTATCAGGCAAGACACAAAGAAGTGGAAAGATATTCCATGTTCATAGGTTAGAAGAATTAACATCCTTCATCAAAATGAATATATTACCCAGAGCCATATATAAATTTAATGCTATCCCCATCAAGATCCCAACCACATTTTTTAGGAGAATAGAACAAATGCTATAAGTGTTTATCTGGAACCAGAAAAACCTAGAATTGCCAACACAATCTTGAGAAGTAAGAACAGAACTGAAGGCATCACACTTCCAGATCTCAAATTGTATTATAGGGCCATTGTCATCAAAACTGCTAGGTACTGTAACATGAATAGACACACTGACCAGTGGAATAGAATTGAGAGCCCAGAAGTAAGGCCCCACACCTATGGACATCTAATCTTTGACAAAGGGGCCCAGAGTATTACATGGGGAAAGCAGAGTCTCTTCAACAAATGGTGTTGGAAAACATGGGTTGAAACATGCAGAAGAATGAAACTGAACCACTATATTTCACCAAACACAAAAGTAAATTTCAAGTGGATCATGGACTTGGATGTTAGACCAGAAACTATCAGATACTTAATGGAAAATATTGGCAAAACTCTTTTCCGCATAAATTTTAAAGATACCTTCATTGAAACGAATCCAATTACAAAGAAGACTAAGGCAAGCATAAACCTATGTGACTACATCAAATAAAAAAGTATCTGCACAGCAAAAGAAACCACTACCCAAACCAAGATACCCCTCACAGAATGGAAGAAGATCATTACATGCCATACATCAGACAAGAGTCTAATAACAAACATATATAAAGAGCTTGCCAGACTCAATAACAAGACAACAAATAACCCCATCCAAAAATGGGGGTAGGACATGGACATAATATTCACCACACAAGAGATCCAAAAGGCAGAGAAACACATGAAAAAATGATCCAAGTCTCTGATTGCCAGAGAAATGCAAATATAGACAACAATGAGATACCACTTCACTCCTGTGAGAATGTCATACATCGGAAAAGGTAACAGCAACAAATGCTGGAGAGGTTGTGGGGTCAAAGGAATCCTCCTCTACTGCTGGTGGGAATGTAAATTGGTCCAACCTCTGTGAAGAATAGTCTGGAGAACTGTCAGAAGGCTAGAAATGGATCTAGCCTATTATCCTAGCCTATTATCTAGCCTATTATCCTGCAATTCCTCTCCTGGGGATTTATCCTAAGGAACCCAGCACACCCATCCAAAAATATCTGTGTACACATATGTTCTTAGCAGCACAAGTTGTAATAGTCAAAACGTGGAAGCAACCCAGGTGTCCAACAACAGATGAGTGGCTAAGCAAGGTGTGGTATATATACACAGTGGAATACTACTCAGCTATAAAGAATGGTGACTTCACTGTTTTCAGCCGATCTTGGATGGACCTTGAAAAATTCATGTTATGTGAAATAAGTCAAAACAGAAGGATGCATATGGGATGATCTCACTTTCAGGCAGAAGCTGAAAACAAGATCAGAAGAGAAAACACAAGTAGAACCTGAACTGGAATTGGCGTATTGACCAAAGTAAAAGACTCTGGGGTGCGGGTGGGGGCACAATACTGGTCCTTAAGAGGACCTAGTGGGGGTTGTGTTGTTATATGGAAAACTGAGAAATGTTATTCATGTACAAACTATTGTATTTACTGTTGAAAGTAAAACATTAATTACCCAATAATGAAATAAAAAAAGGAATATATTGGGATAAGGTCTTTACATGCCATACACCAGACTAGAGGCTAATAACCAATATATAGAGAGAGATTACCAAACTCAGCAACTCTTGTCTTATGGTTTTGTCAGTGTTTCCTTTTTATAAATAAAAAAATTAAAAAAAAAACCAAATGACTCTATCCCCCCCCAAAAAAATGGGGAGAGGATATGAATAGAATATTCAGCAGAGATCCAAAAGGCCAACAAACATATGAAAAATTCTACAAATCATTGATTTTCAGAGAACTTTAAATAAGACAGCAATGAGATACCACTTCACTCCTGTGAGAATGTCATACATCAGAAAAGGTAATAGCAGCAAATGCTGGAGAGCTTGTGGGGGTCAAAGGAACCCTCCTGCACTGCTGGTGGGAATGTCAATTGGTCCAACCTCTGTGGAGAACAGTCTGGAGAACTCTCAGAAGGCTAGAAATGGACCTACCTTATGACCCTGCGGTTCTTCTCCTAGGGATATAACCTAAGGAACCAAACACACATGCATCTAAAGAGATTGGTATAAACATATGTTCATAGCAGCACAATTCATAATAGCCAGTACCTGGAAGCAACCCAGGTGCCCAACAACAGATGAGTGGCTGAGTAAGTTTTGGTGTGCATATATACACAATGGAATACTACTTAGCTATTAAAAATGGTGAATTTGGGGCCAGGTGGTGGCACACCTGGTTGAGTGCCTATGTTACAGTGTGCTAGGACCTGAGTTTGAGACCCTGGTCCCTATCTGCAGAGGTAAAGCTTCACGAGTGGTGAAGCAGGGATGCCAGGTCTCTCTCTCTCTCTCTCTGTATATATATATATATATATATATATATATATATATATCCCCCTTCCCTCTCGACTTCTGGCTATTTCTATCCATTAAATAATGGTGAATTCACTTTCTTCCCCTCATCTTGGAGCTTGAAGGAATCATGGTTAATGAGATAAGCATGAAAGAGAAGGATATATATGGGATGATCCCAGTCATATACAGGTGTTGAGAAATAAGAAAAGAAGGGAAAACACAAAGCAGAGCTTGGGCTGGGTTTAGTGAATTACATCAAAATAAAAGACACTGCAGTGGGAGGAAGAGTTCAGGTCCTGGAACATGATGGTAAAGGAGGACCTAGAGAGGGTTGAATTGTTATGTGGAAAACCAGGAAATATTATACATGTATTATATTATACTACTGTATATTATACTACTGTATTTCACTGTCGATTATAAACCATCAATCCCCTAATAAAGAAAAAACATCTATTTTCATTATTTATAATTTCATTTTTTTTTTACAAAATCATTAGAATTCATGGGCATACTTTCTTCATTCCTTCATTTTTTTATTTCTTTATTTTTATTGCTACCAAGGTTCTCACTGGGGCTTGATGTCTGCTTGCCAAATGTATTGCTCCTGAAAACTGTTTTTTTTTTCTTTTCCTTTTCTTTTTTTAAATTTTTTTATTTCTTTTTTTTCCAAAATGTTGCAGAAATCATCCACAAACATGAGACCAGAGCTGGGTGTGGTGAATAGAGAAGAATTTAATACATCAGTGGGCAAGATATCTGGATCTCTCTAGGAAGTTCTCTACCGTAGGGGTCCTGGTTCTTGTAGGCCAGTGGTCATCTTAGATAGTCATTGATCAACCCTATCTTGAGCATGCAACCGCAGGTTTCTTCTCAGAATAGGCATTATAGTGTCATGGTTTCTTCCACACAGGGATGAGATGGCTTGAGGGACAGCCACACTTCTTAAAGAGAGACAAAAAGGGGGAACAAAGAAGGCGAGAGACACCTGCAGCATTGCTTCACTGCTTGTGAAGGTTTTCCCCTTGCAGGATCAGGGGCTTGAACCTGGGTACTTATGCATGTAATATGTGCTGTCAACTGGATGTGCCATCATTCAACCCTTAGGGGTATAACTTCACACCCATACATGGTACAAATATGCAAAAGTAAGTATGGAAAATTGAAATTAAGACAATAGAAAAGAAAAATGAAGCTAAGAAAATCTTTGAAAAGCGAAGTTTGCAAACCGTCTGCTAAAATTAAGAAAGAGGATAGCATATAAATCCTATACATCATGAGAAATTACTATGAGCAGTAGCATGCTATCAGAATAAATACTTTAGAGGAAATGAATAAATTCCTAGAAACATACAATCTGCTAGATTGAATCATGATGAAATATGCCAGAAGATGTTCCCAGTTGTATAAATGTCTAACTCAGATACTAGTCCTTAGAACTTAAGCTGCTCACTGCAAATTCAAGCTCCAGTCAGAAGCTACATCTGGGCTCAGGCTGTGATACAATCAATAAGCTTGTCTTCTCACTTAAGTTAATGGCCCCTTCCTTACCCTTTGCAGTAATATGACATTAAAAGAGACATATCACTGGGAAATAAAGAACAGTGCATGTGACAGCAACTGCCTTATAAACCATTAATTCCCCCCATAAAGTAATTAAAACATTAACAATGATACAAAAAAAAACTTAAGTCCTTCATGTACAGTGTAAAATGGAAAATGGGAGTAAAAATGTATTTTTATTATATTTTTAGTATTAGGTAATGATTGACCAAGTAAAGTCAGCAGAGGATAACCAGATTACTAGGAAAAGTTGACAGATAAGGAACAGGTTAGGAATGACAGATGGGTAGAAGATGATAAGAGTTGCAGAAAAGTTCTTTGTTTTCTTTTATATGCCTTTGGTAATATTGCTACTGATGACAAGGAAGTAAGGAGCTGATTTTTTTTTAAATTCTTTTATTTTCCTTTTTGTTGCCCTTGTTGTCTTTTTATTATTGTTGTAGTTATTATTGTTGTTGTTATTGATGTCGTTGTTGTTGGATAGGACAGAGAGAAATGGAGAGAGGAGGGGAAGACAGAGAGGAGGAGAGAAAGATAGACACCTGCAGACCTGCTTCACCACTTGTGAAGCGACTCCCCTGCAAGTGGGGAGCCGGGGTTAGAACCGGGATCCTTCTGCCGGTCCTTGCGCTTTGCGCCTCGTGCGCTTAACCCCGCTGCGCTACCGCCGGACTCCCGAGCTGATTTTTTTTTTAAAGATGTGTGTGTGTGTGTGTGTGTGTGTGTGTGTGTGTGTGTGTGTGTGTGTGTGGTGTGTGTGTGTGAACACATGTGACATGTGATGCTTAGGATTTAACTCAGGAACTCATGCTTGATAATACCACACTTTATTCATTGTGCTATCTCCTGGACCACAGAACTAATGTTAATAAGCAAGTCTAAAATAATTTCAAATTAGTAAATTTGTCATTTAGAAGCAGTGTCTAATTAGTAAATTATGTTCAACAGTCATATGAACTTAAAACATTGGGCCCAGCAAAGTAGAGCATCAAAGAAGCACCAAAACTGTCACATAAAACTGGAATCTTCAAGCACTACAACTGCCTTGAAAAGATGAACTAGAAAACAGTTACAAGCAACAGAAGATAATAAAACAAATTCTCTGATTTGGCTTAGGAAAATAAAAGTTTATTGTTAGACTGTAGAACCCTAGGTCTGTCCTGATATGCTTAATTAATGGTTTTAAAACATACTGCCAAATAAGCACATGCAGATTTGCTTCTTTTAAAGGTTTGTGTCTTTAATCCAGGATGAATAAGACTCCTTTGACTATATGACTCTATTGAACATAACACACAATCCAATATTGCACCAGACAAGAAGTGAATTCCCATGTGTGAATGTAAGAAAAAAAATGATATTAGACTTCTAGCATAATTCATATAACTGAACAATCAATGAGTATAAAATGTTTTAAATTTTTTTTCAAAAGGTATAGAGAAATAAAATCAGAGCTGTAACCAAGAATACATATGTACACAAACCTGACATTAAAAAGAATAAAGTGATTTTTAAAATATTTATTTATTTATTTTTGGATTTTTTTTTTAATTTATAAAAAGGAAATACTGAGGGAGTTGGTCAGTAGTGCAGTGGGTTAAGTGTAGGTGGTGCAAAGTGCAAGGAACAGTGTAGGGATCCCAGTTCGAGCCTCCGGCTCCCCACCTGCAGGGGTGTCGCTTCACAGGTAGTGAAGCAGGTCTGTCTATCTTTCTCTCCCCCTCTCTTGTCTTCCCCTCCTCTCTCTATTTCTCTCTGTCCTATCCAACAACAACAATAACTACAACAATAAAACAAAAAGGGCAACAAAAGGGAATAAATAAATAAAATTTAAAAAATACAAAAAAAAAAAAGGAAATACTGAAAAAAACCATAGGGTAATACACACAATTCCCACCACCACAACTCCGTATCCCATCCCCTTCCATGATTGCTTCCCTATTCTTTAACCCTCTGGGAGTATGGACCCAGGTTTATTATGGGGTGCAGAAGGTGGAAGGTCTGGCTTCTGTAACTGCTTCCCCGCTGAACATGGGTGTTGACAGGTCTATCTATACTGCCAGCCTGTCTCTCTCTTTCCCTAATGGGGTGGGGCTCTGGGGAAGCGGGTCTCCACGATATATTGGTGGGGTAGTCTGCCCAGGGAGGTCCGGTTGGCATCATGTTAGCATTTGGAAGTTGGTGGCTGAAAGAAGAGTTAACATATAAAGCCAAACAAATTGTTGCCTAATCATGAACCTAAAGGCTGGAATAGTGCTAATGAAGATTTGGGGGGTCTCTGTTTTGTAGGTAGCTAGTAAGCCTATTTTAGTTAGATTCAAAGGGTCCATAACTATACTAGTTTTTTTTTTTTTTTCTCTGAGCCTGACATCTGATATGCAGGTGGATCCTAGTTATTGTATGGGGAGATGATATGGCTGGATAAAGGGCTAGAAAGCTGGATCAGGGAAGAGAGTAGCTCCCAAATATGAGAAAAGTGTATAAATATTGTTGACTGTAAACCCCACTGACTTGATGTGATCTGAGGCCCGTATTCAGCTTAGGAGCCTATGTGACCTCTGCATCCCTGTAGATCTGAGATCACATTCTGTGGTCATAAGTAGGAAGATTTCAAGCTGCCCCAGTTTCAGGACATCTGCCTCAGGTGGAAGATAGATTATGTTGTCCAGCCTCCCTTTGGAGGATGGAACATTTTTTACCAGTGCACTGCTCAGTTCTGACTTATGGTGGTGCTGAGGATTGAACCTGGGACACCTGGTATCTCAGGCATGGAAGTCTTTTGCATAATCATTATGCTATCTCCCTCACCCAATAAAGTAGAACTTCTGAAATTAAAAAAGAAATATGGTAGCTGAATTAACAAATCCAATAGAAGGAAGGACTAAATAAAAGAAGTTAGACTCCATTGTAAAAAGAATTAGCAAATTTGGAAGATCTGAAGGAAATTCCAAAGCATAGCATAGAGTTACAAAGATGAAAAATATGATAGACATGGACCACAGGAATATGAAAAAGTTTCACATTGTATTGGCATTCAGAATGGAACATAAAGTGCTGAAAACAGGAAATATCTCTTCTTATATGAAGATATTATAGGTGAGAGTTTTCTGGTATAGACAAGAACCATGGCTGTTCAGATTCAGAAAGCACAATATAGGGCAAATCCTCCTTCAGCATAAATATCATTTTAATGAAATGTGACTGTAGTTTTCAAAACAAAAAGAATTAGTGAGGCTATTCTATTTACTTTGTTTTATTTTATTTTATTTAAGAAAGGAGACATTAACAAAACCATAGGATGGGGGGTATAACTCCACACAATTCCCACCACCCAATCTCCATATCCCCTCCCCTCCCCTGATAGCTTTCCCATTCTCTAACCCTCTGGGAGTATGGATCCAGGGTTGTTGTGGGTTGCAGAATGTGGAAGGTCTGGCTTCTGTAATTGCTTCCCCGCTGAACATGGGTGTTGATTGGTCAATCCATACTCCCAGTCTGCCTCTCTCTTTCCCTAGTGGGGTGTGTCTCTGGGGAAGCGGGGCTCCAGGACACATTGGTGGGGTCGTCAGTCCAGGGAAGTCTGGTCAGCATCATGCTGGCATCCAGAACCTGGTGGCTGTAAAGAGAGTTAACATACAAAGCCAAACAAATTGCTGACCAATCATGGACCTAAAAGCTGGAATAGTGCAGATGAAGTATTGGGGGGCACTCACTGCAGACTCTTGTGTACTTCTGCTTTCAGGTGTATATTTTTCCCTGGTTTATGGACATGTGTGAACATATGCTGTATCTCAGGGTGGGTGGGTGGGATGGGACACAGTCTATTGGTGGTGGGAATGGTGTTTATGTACACTCCTATTAAAGCATAGTCATATAAACCACTATTTAACTATTACGAGAGGGGAAAAATTGATCTTATGTCTCGAACTTTTTAAAACACATACTGAGTCTTCTTAATACATAGGTTGAGTCTTTGATATGTAGACTCTCTCAAAAGTCTAGACCAGGTAGAACAGAAGAAACCGGTGGCACAGCTATATACAAGATGCTGGGTATTATACAGCAAACCCTGACAAAGGGACTTTTCAAAGTTAACCCAATTACCAAATAATGTGATGATTACAATACCTATCCATTGTCTTCTTGAACCCTAAGATAGCAGGAACCTCACATTTCCACTATAGAGCCTATATTTCCCCCAGTCCTGGAACCTATAGGGTGGAGCCCACTTTCCTGCATGCTACTCTCAATTCATATAAAATAATATTGCATCTGCCAATCGCAACCTAATCAACGCAACGAGTACCACCCCAGCATGCTTCACTTCAGACTGTGTCCAGAGACTTCAGGTGTGGAATGACAACCCTTCAGCTTTATCACTCGGGTGAGACCTTTCCTTTCATAGTATTCTCTAATTCCATTCCAGGTGTTCCACTCCCCATTAAAGTCCCCAAACTTAGATGTAGACCAGGTCCCCTGAGATAGAGCTATTCTATATTTTACAAATACCTTTAAATATTAGGCTTAGTAGCAGATAGTTGAATTCTCATATCTGCTTTAACATTCTATCTGTTTCAATATCACTCTGGAAAATTCCAGCTTATAGGATAATGAGACTTAAAAAGAAAAATCATGTCTTAGTATAATTACAAATGTCATTTTGACCTTGTGAAACCTTTGAAAGGTACTCCTATTCCCCTAAGGGTCTCTAGAACAACATTGAAAATCTCTAGTAAATTTTCCTATTATTAGTCATGTTTGATGAATTATGTGCTATAAACATATTCTGCACATAAATACTCTGTTATACATAATTTCAGGGAATTAGAATATTATAAAGTATATGTGTACTTGAAACAAATCTCAAGGGATTAATTTCATCTCTCCTCCATGATTCAGAGAGCATATCAAGGTCCTGCAATTCCAACTTTTTCAACATCAACTATATTGCATTGGTAGTAGATAAAGTCTTAGGTCTTGGGTTATAGCAGATATTTTCTGGAAAACAACATGGTATGTGAGGGCAGAGGAGATAGCATAATGATATGTAAAACATTTTAATGCCTGAGACTGTGGTCCTAGGTTCAATGCCTAGCACCACTATCAACCAGAGATAAGAAATACTCCAGTATCTCTCTCTTTAAAAAAGATGGTAGGTTGGGGAGTTGGGCGATAGCGCAGCTGGTTAAGCGCAGTTGGTGCAAAGCGCAAGGACTGGCATAAGGTTGCAGGGAAGTCACTTCACAGGTGGTGAAGCAGATCTGTAGGTGTCTTTCTCTCCCTCTCTCTGTCTTCCCCTCCTTTCTCTATTTCTCTCTGTCCTATCCAACAACGACTACATCAACAACAACAATAAAAAAAACAAGGACAACAAAAGGGAAAATAAATAAAATATATTTAAAAAGATGGTAGGTGAACTACTTTTTACTGTAGTGATTAATACATATGATGAATAGGATTCTTTATTTCATAATTGCAAAAATCCCCCAGAATTGGAAGACAAAGCCATCTAAGTGGAAGTAGCACAGTGGTATTTTAGTATGATACTGATTATGGAGACTAGCACAGAGGGATTAAAATACATTTTTTTAATTACCTGAAAAAGTCTCACATATAGCTTGAGTTAAATTTTGCTGTCAGATTTCCCCTAACTAATCTGCATCTGTTTGTCATTTTTCATTTTATACCATTAAAGAGATGGCTCTTAGCTAAATCTATTAAGGGATCAAATTCTTGTGCTCTGATGATCTCACTCGTTTTGAACAAATATGATCCATATGTTTTTCCCTTCTTATTTATGTCACTGTATAAAATTGAAGATGTAAAGTATTATTCAGTAGAGCCCAAAAGCACAGTTACAATCATTCATTATATAGCAGACATCTCAATTTTAATTAAAAATGAATGCTACAAAAGTTTATCTGGAATCATAAAATACCATAAAATCACTAAAAAAAAGTCTTGAGAAAAAAAGAACAAAAATGGAGTTATCACACTTACTGACCTCAAACTATATCATAGGGTTATTGTAATCAAATCTGCCTGATAATTAGAACAAAAATAAACTCACAGACCAGTGGAATAGAATTCAGAGCTTAGAAATAAGCTATTGCACTAACAAACATCTAATTTCATTTCTCTTTTTATGGTTTATTTTTAAGATTTTATTTACTAATGAGAAAGACAGGAAGAGAGAGAAAGAACCAGACATCACTCTGGTACATGAGCTGCCAGAGATTGAACTCAGGACCTCATGCTTAAGAGTCTAATGCTTTACCCACTGCACCACCTCCTGTGCTACAAGCTGTGGTTTATATACACAGTAGAATACTACTTAGCTATTAAGAATGATGAAGTGGGTCGGGGGTAAATAGCATAATGGTTTTGCAAAGAAACTGTCATGCCTGAGGCTCCAAAGTCCCAGGTTCAATCTCCTGCACTACTATAAGCCAAAGCTGAGTAGTGCTCTGGCAAAGTAAAAAAAAAAAAAAAAGATAAAGTCATCTTCCTCACCTAATCTTTGATGGATGGAGCTTGAAGGAATTATGTTAAGTAAGACACATCAGAAAGAGAAGTGTGCATATGGTATGATTTCATTACTCATGGGCAGAATTTAAAAAACAAGAACAGAAAAGAAAAACACAGTACAAAACTTGGATTAGTTTAATGTATTGCACTTAAGCAAAGGACTCTGGGGGAAGGAGACAGGGAGAGTGATGGAGACATTAGTGGGGGAAAGGCTTTCAGGTCTGGTACATGATGATGGAAAAGGATCTAACTGGGGGTGAGAGTATTTTACAGGTCCCTATAATGGTGAGATGGAAAATTATTCTCATGTGCCAACAACTGTACTATAGCCATTAACCTCCCAATAAAAAAGTAGTCATTTTTCCTAAGTACTCCTGAATGGATTACTAAAGTATCAACCAAGATTAAACATTATTCTCAAATTTGAATGTTCTAGATAAGAAAATTTAGTAACTAAAATGGTATAATTTATATTACAGTTATATTGCTACCCTAAATCCTTCAGAATCTTGATAAAATTTAAATATATTTTCAAACTTATTTCACTAAACAACCCCCTAAAATATCCCCAGTATATGACAGTGCAAGTACATCTGCACATATGCGTGGAATATATTCTCATCAAATTATTGTGTTTAGGGTTTCTCAATAAAAACTTGTGCTTCGGGAGTCAAGCCGTAGCGTAGCACGTGGCGCAAAGCTCAAGGACCAGCGTAAGGATTCTGGCTCGAGCCCCTGGCTCCCCACCTGCAGGGGAGTTACTTCACAGGCAGTGAAGCAGATATGCAGGTGTCTGTCTTTCTCTCCCCCTCTCTGTCTTCCCCTCCTCTCTCCATTTCTCTGTCCTGTCCAACAATGCCGACATCAGTAACAACCACAATAATAACTACAACAATAAGAAAAAACCAAGGGTAACAAAAGGAAATAAAAAAATTAATAAAAAAACTAAAAAAAAAAGACTTGTACTTCCAGTTTGTTCCTTTCTACTTCCTCAGGGACATCCCTTAACAATTAATCACACACACAGAGACACACACATACACACACACACAGACACACACAGACACACACACACACACACACACACACACACTCATATTCACACATGCTTTAATTTTCTATCCTTCTGAATTCTTCTGCATTTATTGATAAACTTATGCTTCCCACCCAGTATTTTCTCTAGCAATCATGCTCTTTCCTCTCCTGACTTCACAGCCATTCTCATGAATATAATACTATTCATTCAATCCACACCAATCTAGCTTCCACTATAACTGATCCTGTTGAGTTCATCCCAGTCTCCCCATTTACCAAATCATGAAAGACTTCTTTAAAAATCTTACAAGGCCTTCCTGATGTACCAAACACAAACTTTCCCTTTGTGAAAATCTGTTGCCAAGCCTTCTCTGTTAAACTCTTTAAACTCTTTCCTGATTCTACTTTTTCTCTATTCCCATACCTTTCTCTGTCACTGACTCTTCCCCTACCATCAGCTCTGTAAATATGAATGACCAACCCAAAAGTTCTTCTTCGGTCCTCTTTTCATTGAGATTCCTTCTGTAAAGATATTAATCTAAGCCAGAAGTCAGAGATTTATCCTATATACCTTTATCTTTATCTATACATTCAGGGGCTTGAACCTGGGCCCTTGTGCATGGTAATATGTGCACTTAACCAGTTGCGCCACAGCCCAGCCCCTTGTTGCATATTCTTGTTGATTCTTTTTCTGTTATATCAGTGACCCAGAGAGTTGAGTTAAAATTTCCCACTATAATTTTAATTTGTCCAATTTTCTTTGTAATTTAGTTTTCATTTACTTATGCTTAGTCTCTCCTAGTAGATGCATATATATATATTTAATTTATATTAATTTATATTCATAAAGTTATACTTCTTTGTAAGCTTCAAAAATAATTTTGAAATAAAGTTCCTTATCTCTACTCATGGTTTTAGTCTTAAATTTCATTTTATCTGCTATCAATAATCAATATTATTCATAGAATCCTTTTGGTTACTGTTTACGTAACCTGGCTTTCTTCATGTCTATATTTTCAATCTTTCTATGTTTATTTTAGGTGTGCGACCTTGAAAATAACTAATTGATTCTTTTGTCACAGTTTTAGTAACTTAAAAAAATTTTTTTTATTTATAAAAAGGAAACATTGACAAAACCATAGGATAAGAGGGGTACAGCTTTGCACAGTTCCCACCACCAGACCTCCATATACCAACCCCTCCCCTGATAACTTTCCTACTCTTTAACACTCTGGGAGTATGAACCCAAGATTATTATGGGATGCAGAAGGTTGAAGGCCTGGCTTCTGTAATTGCTTCCCCTCTGAACATGGGCTTTGATAGGTCAATTCATACTCCCATCCTGTTTCTCTCTTTCCCTAGTGGGGAAGGGCTCTGGGGAAGCAGGGCTCCATGACACATTGGTGGGATTGTCAGTCCAGGGAAGTCTGGTCGCATCCTGCTAGTATCTGGAACCTGGTGACTGAAAAGAGAGTTAATATACAAAGCCAAACAAACTCTTGGACAATCATGGACCTAAAGGCTGGAATAGTGCAGGTGAAGCACTATTCACCTGGGGGGGGTCCTCCATTTTATAGATAGCTAGTAGGCATATTTTAGTTATATTTCAAGGGGCCTGTAGCTATACTAGTGTTTTATTTATTTATTTATTTATTTATTTTGTTGTTTGTTTGTTTTTTTGCCTGGGCCTGAAATCTGATATGCAGGTGAATCCTAATTATTGTCTGGGGAGATGATGTCATGGCTGGCAAAAGGACCAGAAAGCTGGATCAGGGAAGAGAGTAGCTCCCAAATATGGGAAATGTGTATAAATGTTGTTGACTGCAAACCCCATTGATTTGATGTGATCTGGGACCCATATTCAGCTTAGTTGCCTATGTGACCTCTGCATTTCTGTAGATCTGAGCTCATATTCTGTGGTCATAAGTAGGAACATTTCAAGCTGCCCCAATATCAGGACCCATCTTCCTCAGGTGTAGCATGCAGTATGTTGTCCAGCCTCCCTTTGGAGGATGGAACATTCTCTACCATTGTTGATCCAAGTTGAGGGTAAGGTCCTATGGGGGTTCACAAAGGGGTCTTTTGTGTTGTTCCTGATAGAGATGACTGGAAACAATGGAGAGAGGGATTTATTTGAGGTCTAGGCCTATCAAATCTGTTTGGGAGACTCAGGACTCCCCATTAGGACCCCAGCTGATGGAATGGCCTGATAGTGACTAAAGAGTCATCGTTAAAGTATGCCAGTCTCTTGCCCTTATTCAGCTTTTGCAGTCCTTGCTTTGCTAAGGTTAGCTTTGGACTGAGTGAGAGAACTGTAATAGGAAGTAGGTGAGGAGGGTATCTAAGTCTAAGTAGACACTATTTCATTATGAACTTTATACTGACTCACTAAAGACTATTGTGTATTTTTGCTTTCAGGTATATATTTTGCCCTAATTTATAGATACATGTGAACATATGCTCTATCTTACGGGACCTGGCCTATATCTACGTTTTGGGACTTTGTTAGGAAGTGAACCATCTGGAATGGAATTAGAGACTTCCATGAAAGGAAAGGTCTCACCCAAGTGATAAGGGTGAAGGGTTGGCAATCCATGCTTGATGTCTCTGTACACAGTCTGGGGTGAAGCATGCTGAGATGGTACTTGTTGCTTTGATTAGGTTGGAATAAGCAGATGCAATATCATTTGGCCTGACTTGAGAGAAGCATGCAGGGAAGTGAGCCCCACTCCAGAGGTTCCAGGATTGGGAGAAACAGGCTTTATAGAGGAAGTGGGAGATTCCTGTTGTCTTAGGGTTTAAGAAGACAATAGATAGTTATTGCAATAATCACAATGTTTGACAATTGGGTTAACTTTGAAGAATCCCTTTGTTAGGATTTGCTGTATCATACATACCCTCACCATATTTTATGTCCTTTGACATGGTTTGCATATAGCTATGCCGCCAGTTGCTTTTGTTCTCCCTGGACTAAGCTTTTAAACATCTCAAAGGCTCAGTCTATGTATTAAAAAGACTCAGTCTGCGCTTTAAAAAGTTTGAGACATTCAATCTATTTTTCCCCTCTCATATTAATTAAATAGTGATTTATATGACTGCAAATTGATAGGAGTGTACATAAACACCATTCCCACCACCAAAAGACTGTGTCCCATCTCCTCCCCCCTGCCCCCCTGCCCCCCTGCCCCATGAAGCTGAACATTCACCCTCACCCTCCACCCAGGGTTTTTTCTTTGGTGCCTTACTCCAAATTCAGTTAACTCCTCCTTTGAATTTCCCTTTCTGTTCTTCTTTCTCAACTTATGTTTATGAGTGGGATCATCCCATACTTGTCTTTATCTTTCTGACTTAGCACACTTAACATAATTTATTCTAGCTCCATCCAAGATGGGTCAGAGAAGGTGGGTTCTTTGTTCTTAATAGCTGCATAGTATTCCATTTTGTATATAAACCACAGCTTTCTCAGTCACTCATCTGTTGTTGGGCACCTGGGTTGCTTCCAGGTTTTAGCTATTACAAATTATGCTGCTATGAACATAGGTGTCCACATTTGGTTGGGTGTTATGGAGTTCTTGGGCTATATCCCCAGGAGAGGAATTATGGGGTCATATGGAAGGTCCATGTCTAGCTTTGTGAAAGTTCTCCAGACTGCTCTCCACAGAGGCTGGACCAATTTACATTTCCACCAGCAGTGCAGAAGGGTTCCTGTGTCCCCACATCCTCTCCAACATTTGTTGCTGCTGTCCTTTTTGATGTATGCCATTCTCACAGGAGTGAGGTGGTATCTCAATGTTGTCTTTATTTGCATTGATTGACTTATTTATGTTGAACCAGCCTTGCATTCCTGGGATAAATCCCACTTGGTCATGATGAACAACCTTTTTGATATACTGTTGTATCTGGTTGGCTAGGATTTTCTTTAGTATTTTGGCATCTATGTTCATCAGAGATATTGGTCTGTAGTTTCACTTTTTTGTTGTGTCTCTATCTGATTTTGGTATCAGGGTGATGTTGGCTTCATAGAAGGTGGAAGGGAGTATTCCTGTTTCTTTGATCTTGTGGAAGAGCTTTAGAAGTATAAGTATTAACTGTTTCCTGAAATTTTTGTAGAATTCATTTGTGAAGCCATGTGGCCCAGGACTTTTGTTGTTGGGGAGATTCTTAATAACATTTTCAATTTCTTTGTCTGTGATTGGTGCATTTAGGTTTTGTAGTTCTTCTTGGTTCAGTTTTGGAAGTACATATGTTTCTAGGAATTGTTCCATTTTTCCAGATTCTCTAGCTTGGTGGTGTATAGTTCTTCATAGAAGATTCACATGATTTTCTGGGTTTCTTGGTGTCAGTTGCGATATCTCCTCTATCATTTACAATTCTATTAATTTGAGTCTTCCTTTTTTTTTTTTTTAGTGAGTCTGGCTAGGGGTTTGTCAATCTTGTTTAATTTTTCAAAGAACCAACATTTGGCTTAATTGATCTTTTGTATGGTTCTCTTATTTTCAATGTTTATTTCTGCTCTCATTTTAGTGATTTATGTGTCCTTCTGGCTGCTTTAGGCTTCCTTTGTTCCTCTTCCTCTTAAGTCCTTAAGATGTGCAGTAAGGTCATTTATTTGGGATTTTTCTTGTTTTTTAATATGTGACCCTATGGTTATGAGTTTCCCTCTCAGTACTGCTTTAGCTGTGTCCCAAATATTTTGATAGCTTGTGTCTTCATTTTCATTTGTTTCCAGGAACGTTTGAATTTCTTGCTTGAGTCTCTCTCTAACCCAGTGGCTCTTAAGCAGTATGTTGTTTGGTTTCCAAATTCTGTGTCTTTTAGTAATTTTCTTTTTATTGTTAAATGTTAGCTTTACTCCACTGTGGTCTGAGAAGGTACTTGGGATGATTTCAATGCTCTTGAGTTTGTTGATCCTGTCTTTGTGGCCTAACATGTGGTCTTTTCTTGAGTATGTGTTGTGTGGATTTGAAAAGAATGTGTATTCAAATTTTCTTGGGTGAAGAACTCTGAAAAATGTCTGGGAGGTCTAGTCTGTCCATATCTTCATTTAATTCTCTTGTTTCTTTGTTGATTCTCTGCTTTTCTGATCTGTCTAAGTGTGAGAGTGGGGTGTTAAAGTCTCCCACTATTATTTTATTACTATTAATATATTTTTGTAGTTCTTTCAGTATGTTTTTGATGTATTTAGATGGTCCCTCATTGGGTGCATAGATGTTAATAATTGTTAAATCTTCTTGGTTGATTGATCCTCTAATCAAGGCCTAAAAGATAGGCCTTGCCTATCTTTTATTACTTTATTTAATTTAAAGTCTATTGTGTCAGAGATGAGAATGGCTGTTCCTGCCCTTTGTTGTGGTCCATTAGCTTGTATGATAGTTTTCCATCCTTTCACTTTAAGTCTGTGTTTGTCTTGTTGGGTCAGGTAGGATTCTTGCAAGCAGCATATGGTTGGGTTGTGTTTTCTGATCCATCCTCCCACTCTTTAATGGGTGAATTTAATCCATTGACATTTGTTGATATTATGGATTTAATGTATTGTAGTGCCATTATTCAACATTTTTTTTATTTGCTCTAGTATATGCTAAGTATTATGGTGATGTTCTTGTTTATAAAAGGTCTTTTAGAACCTCTTTCATGGCAGGCTTGGTGATGGTTGCCTCCTTTAACTGTTGTCTGTCTGAGAAGGTTTTGATCCCTCCATCTAGTTTGAATGTAAGTCTAGCAGGATATATTATCCTTGGTTGAAACCCTTTTTCATTGAGGGCTTGATAGATATCTTGCCATTCTCTTCTGGCTTTTAGAGTTTGAGTGGAGAAGTCTGATGATAATCCTATGAGTTTTCCATTGTATGTGACTTTTTTTTTTTCTCTTACAGCCTTTAGGATCCTTTCTTTATCCTTACTTCTTTTCATTGTAACTATGATGTGTCTTGGTGTCTTCAGGTCTGAGTTGATTCTGTTTGGGACTCTCTGGGCCTCTTGAATCTTAATGTCCTTTCCATTGTTTAGGTCTGGGAAGTTTTCTTTTATTATTTCCTCTAGAATGTTTACTTCCCCTTCTTCTCTTTCTTCCTCTGGCAGGCCAATGATACGAATGTTACTTCTTTTGAGATCATCCTATATGTCTCTGTTGTTGTTTTCAATGTCTCTCAATCTCTTTTTGAGCTCTTTTACCTCTTTCTTAGTTTTCTCTAGCTCATCCTCTGTCTGGCTAATTCTGTTTTCTGCTTTTGTTAATCTGCTTTCCCTTCCCTCAGCTTCTTTCTTCAGTTCAGTTATAGTATTAGCTTGTTCTGCTAATTGACCCTTTAGTTCAGCTCTTTCAGCTTTTAGTTCTCTGATTACCTTGAGGTAGCTAGTATTTTCCTTGAGGGTCTCATTAGTTGTTTTTCTAATTCTGATAGTCCTTTCCTCCATAGTTGTCTTCATTTCTGCAATTATTAAATTTACCCTCACTGATTGTTATTAATATTATGGTTGGAACTATTTCTATAATTTTATACTTTCCACTTAATTAAACTTTTTTTTCTTCTTTTTCCTTTTTTTTTTTTTTTAAAATTTCTTTATTGGGGAATTAATGCTTTACATTTGACAGGAAATACAAATTTCCTTACAGAAAAGTTTTGTCTCTTCGCTTTCACATCAGTAATACAAGAGAGTGCTTGTTTTCTCTGCAGTCTTGACAAAAGTTTATGTTGTCAAATTCAAATTTTTCATTAATCTAATAGATTAGAAATGACAGTTTGTTGTTTCAATATGAATTTCTCCTATAATGGGTAAGTTCAAACCACCTTATTATTTTTTAAACTTTAATTAATTTTGATACAATAGAGAGACAATGAGAGGGGAGAGAGAAAGAGAAAAACCTGCAGCACTGCTTAACTGCTCATCAATTTTGCCCCTGCAGGAGGGATCCTGGGGCTTGACCTTAGTTCTTTGTTAGGGGAACTTATGCACCACCAGGCAGCCCCTCATTTTAGCCACTTTGAACTTCTATGTTTGTCTGGTAATGTTCCTTGTTAGTTTTTCGTCCTTTGTCTCTAATTTTCTAAAGAGTTCTCTCTCTCTCTCTCTCTCTCTCTCTATCTATATATATATGGGATATATGTGACATATGTTGCAATTTATTTGCTCATTTGTTAATCTTTTGATTTTATATTTTTCTTTTGCCATACAAGCATTTTTATGTAGTCAAACTTATTTATATTTTCTCTTATTGCCTCTGGATTTTGCATTGTGCTTAAAAGTCTTTATCAATCCAGTAGAGCAAACTGAAACTTGGAGGCTTTATGTTTTTAGTGTCTGGTTGAATTATTTCCCTCTCCCCACTGTACCATCATAGTTTTCCAGCTTTTTTCTGCTTATCATTGTATGTTTATATTTCCAAATGAACTTTAATTTAGTTTTCAGTAATTCCATGTAAAATTTTGTTGGCATTTTTATTGGGATGAAATTACACTTATAACTAACCTTAGGAAGAGTCAACATATTTATGATGTTAAATGAGCTTATTGAAGACTAGAGAGTGTGTTTCCATGTGTTCAAGTCTGTATTGTATCTTTCAGGAATGTATATACTCTTTTACTTATTTTATTTGTATCAAGTGTTGGGACATTTTACTACCCACTGGCATCTTGTTGTGATGTCAACCTCTAGATACATGTATATGCATATTTATTTTAATTTTTATTTATGTTTTCACAAGAGAGTGATAGACCTGTATACATATAGAGACCAGAGCACTGTGAATTGAATTTGGGACTTCGGGGGTCTCTGGCATGAAAGTCCTAGTGTTGTTGGTGCTATCTTTCTGGATATTTTTATCTTTATTTCTATTTCTTCATTGTTGTCACTAATGATTTACTACTCTGATTTAGCTTTTTCAGATAGGAAAAGAGAGAAACACAGATAGAGAGACAGAGGTTGAGATGCCACAGCACCAAAATGACCCCTAGAATGGTGGGTCTGACTTTAAACCTGGGTCATGCACATAACAAAATAGGAACTCTCTCCAAATGAGTTATTTTTGTGGCTCCTTTATTTCTTTTTATTTGTCAAATATATGCTTCTATTTGCATTTCTTACCCCTCTTCACATCTTCATGATCAGCTTTATAAAATGACTATCTGGAAATGGGTCTTTTTACTAAATGAGGACCCTGGTTTTAGATGGTGAATACTAAGCAGGAATTATAACTTAACTGGTGGACATTGAGTGGTATTATTGGAAATTCTGGTTAGTTATACAAGGATGACCTACCATTTTGTAAACTGGCTCATAAAAAGATGGAATTGGTAGGTGTAAAATTGGACAGTTTGGGAATACTTTAATTTTTCATTTAGTAATGAAATGATTCTTCATGTTCTTTTTTTTAAAACTTCTTTTTAATTTTTTTATTATCTTAATGTGTTTATTAAATATAGTCAGAAATCAACAGGGGAAAAATAAAAAAAAAAGAAATCAAGAGGGGAGGGGGGGATAGGGAGAGAGACAGAGAGATACCTGTAGCCCTGCTTCACCACTTGCAAAGCTTTCCACCCTGCACGTGGGGACCAGGGGCTTGAACTTGGGTCGTTGCACATTGTAACGTGTGTGCTCAACTGGGTGCACCCGATTCCACCCGATTCTTCATTTTCTTGATCCATATATCTGGAGACCTCAGAAGGATGAGACAAAATTTAGTAGTCCCAATGCTGTCACACAGGTGCTATGTTCTTTCACTAAGGAAGTCTTCCTCCCATATCATTTGAATTCATACAGTGTGCTATTCCCAGAGTGGCTTTCAGACTTTCTCCATTTCAAGATACAGCTGACTCCCAATTATAAAAGTAAAAGCAATTATCTGGAGCCTCACTATGAATTTGAGATTATAATTTTGTTTATTTATATATAAAAAAACAAGCTGGGAAAACAACTTATTTAAAATGCAGTGTATGCTCAAACTGATTTAAGCAATAACAACAGGCATATATCCCTTGCAACTCTACAAAATGTTCCTCTTCCTCTATAATTTGAAATATTCAGCTTTGATTTTGATTTCTCTTTTAATTTTTGCGTTGTTCTGTGTTCTTTGCATACTAAGATAAAAACTTTTAAAAAATTACATAAAAAATCTTACATAATATCTAGTAATGTACCTTGTTACATTAGAAACCCACACTTAGACACTTCTTCATTGACTTTATTGCTTATATTTTGAATAATGTCATATTCATTATTTAAAATGTATGATCTTAAATTCCATTGTAATATGTGGCTTTATTATGTGTAGGATCTCATTTCCCAGTTAAATGCATTCTATTAACTGAGATCCCTGTTTAAGTATATTTCTCTTGCCACTAACATGCACACAGGCAAAAGTCAAAGCAATGATGGATAATGGAAATGATGGAAAATAGAGTATGTCTCTCTCTTAACATTAATTAAAGATGACCCCGAATAAGTAGACATTGATAACTGCCAAGGTAGCTAGAAACCTAGGTTTTTTGCTGTGTCAGAGCACACATATGAAGGTGAATAAGAAAGCTTTGTATGTAAATAACAAAATGAAAACTCCTTTCTTAGAATCTCTCTTTATTGGTATATCTTACTTTGAGGCTATGGAAATTCCATGCTCCTAAGGATATTTATCTCTCAAGCTCTGTGAAAGTACCACTGATTTCTCTTTGAATTCTGATTACAAAGGTTGAAGAGAACTGGCAGTTCTGCAAGCAGAATTAATCTCCTAAATCCAGTGTGTAGCTTTTGGAGTGGGATAGGGCAGGGGAGGACAGAGTTGTTATTAATATAGTAAATGGCTTTCCTAAGCTGACTTGGTTAGAAACAGGGTGTTAGCTACTTCATCCTGACAATGAGCCTGCTTTCTATTTTCCTCCATTAAAGTGTATTTTCAACCATGTCTCTTGCACTTTGCAGAGGGTGTAGGATAAACCAAATGCTTTAAGGGAAAAGGCAGCAGAAACTATGGCAGATGTCACTCAAAAGCCAGTGAACTTCTTATATCATAAAAAAAATTATCTGTTTAGCATCTACTTTTGAGACACACTCTAGAGTTTAGCCCCATTCATAAACTCCCCATCATTCCTTTGCTGCTATGGCCTGCTAATCAATATGCCACTGATTCTAGACTTTTAACGGAATTGTTAGTAAAATCACAATGGCTATAGTGGACCAAGTTAGGACTTAAAATGAATGGGGTTACTAAAAATATACCTTATTTGTATGATTTATTGACATAGTAAAATCCTTTCAATGTGTGTAGGAAGTTTGTATAATACATTTTCTACTTCAATATTGTGGTTTTGTTATTTTGTGTGGCCTATGTTCACGTCTCATATAGATAATATCAATATCTTATTTCACCTGCTAGAAAGTAAGACAGTCAACGTGAATATTCATATCATGTCATTCATATTGTACCCAGTCGCTTGCACAGTACATTTAGGTAGTTTGCAGTAAATCCTCCATTGCAGATGTTTTTGGTGAAGAGGACTCCCCACTCCACTCCCAGCCCCATCCTCCCAGTGATGTGAATATGAGCTTGTCAGAGGTATCTTGGATTTTCTGGTTCTGTGGATGAAGGTTGTATCAAGGACAAATACAATCTCACTGAACTCAATGATCAGGTGCCTTACTATTGACAAGCTCTAGACATGAATCTTGGAGCTTGATGAAGAGCTGCAAGACAGCCCTAACCAGAGTGACCTGATTGAGCAAACAGCTGAGATGCTTTATGGATTGATCCACACCCGCTATATCCTCACCAATCAAGGGATCACCCAAATGTTGGAAAAATATCAACAGGGAGACTTTGGCTACTACTACTCTTGTGTGTACTGTCAGAATCAGTCAATGTTTTTCACCAGCCTTTCAGACATCCCAGGGGAAGCCATGGTGAAGCTCACCTGCCCCAAGTGCACAGATGTGTACATCCCTAATCATCTCTGTACCACCACATGGGTGGTGTCTACTTCAGCACTGCTTTCCCTCACATGCATTCCATGTTGCACCCTGAATACTGGCCCAAGCAGCCTGCCAATTAATTTGTGCCCTGGCTCTGTGGTGTCAAGATTCATTTGATGGCCTACCAGCTATAGGTCTAAGCAGCCAGCAATATCAAGAGTCCAGTCAAGACAATTTGCTGATCCTCCATCTTTGATGCCACTGGTTCTTTGCTGCCACCCTTTTGGAAACCCTGTGTGGTTTTTAGTTTAAAGTAATAGTGTCATTATTGGGTTGGGAAAATTGAAATAAAGTGTAAGAAAAGTCATCTTCATGATATCCGAAGTTTCCTGACTTTAGTAGTCTGACAGGGATCATACAATAATTCCAGGTGTTAGTTTTGGGTTCTGATAGTTCATATATTTACAAGAAGGATTTGAATTGTTTTCTTCCAAATACACTGCCAAAAACATGCCACTCCCTTGTGTACTCTCCTTTTGAATGGCCTATGGTAATTTGACATTAAATTACCCAGACATACTTAAGGTTGTCTGTATCATTAATTTCTTGCTTATTTCTTTTTCCAGATTATTTGTAAGTATTGAATTTTTTCAGTCCTTATATACATGTATTGTAGCTATTCTTGAACTCATCTCAAAAAGTTTTGATTTGTCATGTTAAGTGAAATAAGCCAGAAACAGAAGGATGAATATGGGATGATCTCACTCTCAGGCAGAAGTTGAAAAACAAGATCAGAAGAGAAAACATAAGTAGAAACCTGAACTGGAGTTGGTGTATTGCACCAAAGTAAAAGATTCTAGGGTGGGTGGCGGGGGAGAATACAGGTCTGAAAAGAATGACAGAGGACCTAGTAGGGGTTGTATTGTTATGTAGAAAACTGAGAAATGTTATGCATGTACAAACTATTGTATTTACTGTCGAATGTAAAACATTAATCCCCCAATAAAGAAATTAAAAAATAAAATAAAATAATCCTTGATTTGTTATTATAGTTCTTCTTAGAGGTTAGGTTTAAATAGATGGGCAGAAGAAGTGTGCATATTGTATCCTGTATTATAAAAGGTTCTGTTACTATAGGTTGTGCTTGCTTTTTTCCTGCATAAAAAAGAGAGAGATCTGTATTTTACAAAAATCAGCTAGGGCCAGGCTAGTTGCCTGGACTTTTCTGTAATTTAATAGAGGAATTTTAATGACTCAGGAGAGGCCTGCTATGCATTGCAATTCATAGCTCATGAAAAGATATACTATGTTAATTTTCTGAACTGCGTCTCTAAGGCTAAGTTACATTATTTTGGCAGTGCTTCTCCTGACATAACCACAGTTATTTGAATGTCCAGTATCTCCAACTCATCAAGAAAAGGAATTCTTAGAAGATAGTGAGTTATTGAATTCCAACAGTACCTTGTACTCTGTAGATGAACATGGGAGTAGATGCAGAATTTTAGATGTTTTGGGGTTAAAATACATATCATCTATATGGGAACCATACTTCTCTCCTACTAATATGGATAATGAATATCATGAGCTTTTCTTTTTCTTTTTCTTTTTTAGAGCACTTAAATTCTCCTCATTCTTTCAAGTTGAACTTCAAATTCCTTAGCACAGTGTACAGGGCCTTTTGCTCTCTTGTGCCTGCTTTTTGCTATATTCTCATCTTATTGTCTCCTCACATTTTCTCTCTAGCAGGACTAGGTTAGACTACTTTCAGAATACTAAATTGCCACATTTTTGTCCACTCTGGACCAACTCATGCACAGGTATCATGCTTAGAATATTATTTATCCCTTCCCACAATCTGTCTGACTCAATAATAAGAGCAGTAGTACTTAGACTTTTGCAAGGTAAAGCTTACATGGATTCACTTACCTAATCCTTACAACAAGCCATGACTTAGTTATATTATTATTCCAATTTTGCAGATAATGAAACTAAGGTTTAGTGAGCAGAGAAGCACTAGCCAGGCCTATACAACTATAAAGTGGTTGTATAGGGAGTTGAAGTCTAGGATGCTATCTGCCACTTGCCATTTTATTTCAGACAGCTGCCTAAAAGCTTGATTTTCATCAGGAATTCAGTTAAGTGTTTGTGGAATCTAACTCTAGAGCCCACTTTCAGCTGTATTTCTAGCATGTGAGCTAAACTTGATTATGTGGCTGGCTCCAACTCATTATTAAGACGTCACTAACTCCAGAAAATGTTCCTGGTAATACCTAGCCCAGCCTTCTCAGAGTGTCTATGTGCCCTTCCTGTATTTGTTTGCATTATGCTTTCTACTTCTCCTTATATGGCAATTATCATACACCTGTCTCCAGTATTGCTTGCTTACCTGTCTCTGTTCCCCAACTAGCTGCTAAGATCCAGGAGACTGGGATCCTATCTTGCCTCTCTTGCCATTTTCTTCCTGACAGCTTCCTGGAAGCTTGGCTTTCAGCAAGAACTCAAGTGTTTCTGAAATGATTGATCCTTTGATTAAATTTAGCTTTACTGAAAACCCTGCACAATCCTCATGGCAGGAAATGGTTAGTCCTAGTCTTACTTTTAAACTTTAGTGGAGAAAATACCCAACAACTTCCCCTTTCTTTGGGACTACAGAATTATGTGACTAGGCAGAGACTTTTTTTGTGCTTATCAGAACCTAATCATATGGGTCAAGTGTATCACTCAGGCGTTTGCTTACTCTTTAGAGAAAGAGATAAACCAGGAAGTGGTTTCTTGCTTTACAGAAAGATTCACCAAAAGATCCTCACTTCTTATTTGATCTTTACCAGTATACTGTAGTAATCAAGCTGGAAGAGGCACTGACCTATAATTTGTACAGCCTTTTTTAATTGAGAGACAAAAGTGAGATGCAGAGAGAGATGCAACCACAAGTTAGTGGCCAACAGAACTATAATCCACATCTTCTACTCAGATAACCAACTTATTGGGTGCACTTAAAATATGATAGCTTTATAGAACTTGTTTGGCTTTCACATTTATAGGACCAACTGTTATAGTACCAACTGTATTGTTCCTAAAACAGCACATTACTATTTGTGTACTTTAACAGAGCAGGGTTAAGACAAGGTTCTTAGAAACTCATTTGAGGTCCAAACATGCATATATTAGCTGACTTAGCAAAGAGTCAGTGAGAATGATCCTGCGATCAGACATCTTAATTCCAGTCAGTCTACTCAGGAAAATTTCTGTATTTGGCAAAAAGAGTTAGTAAAAACACATAATTAACTTTATATAAAATGTTCATTGCTCAGTATAAACATGACTAGTGGTAGATTCAATTTTTATTTTGTTTTTACAAACAAGTAGACAAATAAGTGTCTTTATTATGTAAAAACAAAAGTATAAATGTTTTAAATACCATACTGTGGAGTTGTGAGTCACAGATGAAAATGAGTAGCATCCTGAAAATTCTTTCCCCCTTCTTAGATAAGGAACAAGACAAGGCTACCCTATATCCTTGTTACTTACTATTCAGCATAGTACTTGAAGTTCTACGTGCAACAGTTAGTAAAGAAAAAGAAATTAGAGGAATTCAAATGGGAAGAAAATGAGTAAGACTGCAATTATTTGCAGGTAACAAGACAGTATACCTAGAAAATCCAAAGTCATGGTCCGGGAGGTGGCAGAGTAGGTAAAGCATTGGACTCTCAAGCATGAGGTCCTGAGTTCAATCCCTAGCAGCACACATACCAGAGTGATGCCTGGTTCCTTCCCCCCTCCTCCTGTCTTTCTCATAAATAAATAAATAAAATCTTTTAAAAAAAACCATTATATTTGAAAAAAATCCAAAGTAATCCAGTATAAAACTCCTAGAAATAATTAAGCAATCTAGCAAGGTAGCAGGCTAAAAATTAATATGTAAAAATTACTAGTATTCCTCTATGCAAGCAGTAAACTACAGAAAGAAGAAATAAACTGATCCCATTTATAATAGATATCTAGGAATAAATTTAACAAAGGAGGTGAAGGACTTGTACATTGAAATCCATGAAATGCTACTCAAGGAAATGAGAGAGACATAAAGAAATGGAAAGATATTTCATGTCCATATACTGGTAGAATTAACATCATTAACATGACCATCCTACTCAAAGCAACATACAGATTCAGTGAAGTCTCTATCAAAATTTGCCTGCCATTCTTTATGGGAACAGGAAAAATGATACAGAAGTTTATTTAACACCAGAAGAGATCCAGAATCAACAGAATAATACTGGAAAACTAAAAAGAAAGAACAGGAATGGGGGTATCACGTTTTCTGACTCCAAACTATACTAAGGGATCATCATAAAACTGCATGGTGCTAGAATAAAAATAGGCAGCATAGATCAATAAACATAATTGAGAGTCTAGAAATAAGCCATGCACATATAGGCAGTTAATATATAAAAAGGAGACCCAGAACATTAAATGGTTTAGAAAGGAATGTGTTTTCAATAAATGGTGCTAGGAAAATTGGGTAGCAGCAAGTAAAAGAGGATCACCATGTCTCACCTCACACCAAAATCAACTGCAAATGGGTCTAACACTTGGATGTTAAACCAAAAACTATAAAATACAGAGGAGAAAGCATTGGTAGAACAGTTCATGATGTCTCTTTTGGAAATGTCTTCAGAGATTTGAATTCAACAGCAAGGAAAATAAAGGCAAAACTAAATTCACAGGACTACATTAAGTGAAAAAGCAGCACAAAAGGCATCCTTTTGAATGGAAAAGATTTTCACAAGCCATATACCAGACAAAGGGCTGATAACAAAAAAATAGCTCACACAGTTCAATAACAGTAACAAAAGTTATATATATATATATATATATATATAATATATATATATATATATATATATATATTACCATCTCATACCTGTGAGAATCTCATAAAATATAAAAGACAGAAACACAAGTGATGTCAAGGGTTTAGTTAAAAAAAAAAAAGAGAAACCTTGTGACAGTGTTGGTGGAAATGTAAATTGGTTCAGCCTCTATGGAAATTGTGTATTTTTTCAACATATTAAAAATGAATCTACCATATAATTCGCTACTTGTCTTATACATATATATATATATATCCAAAGAATTCAAAAATATAACCAAAGCGGTATTTGCATACCTACAACCATTACAATAGCCCACATTTGGAAACAACCCAAATGCCCAATGACAAATGAGCAATTAAAGAAGTTGTGGTATACACATGTGTGTGCATGCATGCATGCACACACATGCACACACACACGGCACATGCACATGTGCTCGAGCATAGGAATACTATCCAGAGATGAGAAATGATGAGATTTCCTTTTTTGTTAAAACTTGAATGGAACTTGAAACATAAAAAAGAAATTAAAAAAACAATAATGAATAATAAGAAGAGTTTAGGGAATAAAACTTCTGTCTAAAAATGAATCAAAGTGTTATACTTTACTTGAATGGCCATTGTATTACATGAACATTTTTTTTTAATTTTTTAATTTTTATTTATTTATTTATTTATTTTTAAGTTTTTTTTTTTCCTTCAGGGTTATTGCTGGGCTCGGTGCCTGCACCATGAATCCACCGCCCCTGGAGGCCACTTTTTCCCCCTTTTGTTGCCATTGTTGTTGTAGCCTCGTTGTGGTTATTATTATTGCCCTTGTTAACGCTATTCGTTGTTGGATAGGACAGAGAGAAATGGAGAGAGGAGGGAAAGACAGAGTGGGGGAGAGAAAGATAGACACCTGCAGACCTGCTTCACCGCCTGTGAAGCGACCCCCCTGCAGGTGGGGAGCTGGGGGCTCGAACTGGGATCCCTACGCAGGTCCTTATGCTTTGCGCCACATGCGCTTAACCCACTGCGCCACAGCCCGACCCCCATGTATTGCATGAACTTTTTTACTGTATATGTATGCAAGAGAGACCAAAGCTCTGCAACTCAGGCCAGGGATCGTACCCAGAGCCTCACATATATAAAACATGTATCCTACTGCCCAGTCAACTCCTGGACTCATACATGACTGTTTCCATTGTACAGTTCAATTAATAGAACAAGCCTGGGTGATTTCTGAAAAAGTTTCTTGATTTAAAATTGTTTAGCCCAACAGATTTTAAATAATGTCTAAAATGCCAAGGAAATTGTCTTTCCTACTTTCTGTTTCTCTTCAACAATTAAATTTATCTAATTATTCTGAGCAATGGCTCAACTAACTTCAGTCTAGAAAAAAAGAAGAGGTTTTATGTGGTTTAAGCTTAGTTTCTACTGTCTAGAATAGTTTCTTCAGCAAGCAACATATTAATCTACTTAATTAATATGTATTGTACCTTCCTCAAGGCCAAGAAGGGTCCAATTATGTGATATAACTAATTTTCCCTTTTTCTTTTTTTGTATCTTCTGCTTTTCTTCACTTCTCTTTTAGCCTTATCTGCTTATAACAAAAGCTCAATAGGAAACTAACAGTAGGGTGATATAATGAAGTAGAAAGGCACACAAAAGGCCCAGGAGTTTGAAAGGTCCCCCTTAACTTCAGCAGGGAAGCAGCATAACATAGGTCCTTGTCCTTGGCTTGGAGCAATGTGGTAAGTAAGTACATAATGGTTATTCTGTTTGTTTGCAATTATAAGACATTTTTTTCCCAAGAAACTATACTTTTGAGTATATACATTCCCCAGTAAAAGAAGGTGTTGTCATGCTGTTGATGCCAATGTATCCTACTAGGATGATAAATTTTGTTCATTTAGGTGTGCATGGTTGCCACAGCAACAACCACCTCATAGTTCTTTCAGTGCCTGTTTGCTTTGAGCATCTGTTGAGCTTTCTATGAAGGTGTCATAGTTTCTGTCCTTCTGTAATAGACAACTCCTTATAAGGTCCACATTTATCAGGAATTCCCTAAAGAGGGAAGAGAATCTTAGCTGGAGCCATAGAGAAATATAAATGAAAAAAATTTTGTTTTAGATTGGTTGTTACAGAAGACCTCAGATATGTGGTTTAGAAATAAGAGAGCTATTAAAACTCTTGGTCAGCTTATGTCCTTCCTTACTGTCTTTTGGACTGGGTGTGGTATGTTGGACAAAAGCAAAAGACTCTGGAGAAGAAGGGAAAGGGGTAGGATGAAGGGACATTGGGGTCCTGGTGTGTCTCTTAGACATCAATCAAAAGGAAAGAGAGGGTGTGCCTATATGTTAAAGACTATATTGATTTTTAAAAAAATTTATTGGGGGATTAATGGTTTACAGTAGACAGTAAACTACAATAGTTTGTATATGTGTAACATTTCCCAGTTTTCCACATAACAATTCAACCCCCACTCTGCCACCATGTTCCAAGACCTAAACTCTTCCCCCTCCCCACACTACAGAGTCTTTTACTTAGGTGCAATACACCAAATGCAGTCCAAGTTGTGCCTAGTGTTTTTCTTTCTGATCTTGTTTTTCAATTTCTGTCTGTGAGTGAGATCATCTCATATTCATCCTTTAGTTTATGACTTATCTTACTTAACACAATTTCTTCAAGCTCCATTCAGGAAGGGGTGAAGTATGTGAATTCACCATTTTTAATAGCTGAGTAAGTATTCCATTGTGTATATATACCACAACTTTCTCAGCCACTCATCTGTAGTTGGACACCTGGGTTACTTCTATGTTTTGGCTATTACAAATTGTGCTTCTGTGAACATAGGTATACACAAATCTTTTTGGATATGTGTGTTTGGTTCCTTAATATATACCCCCAGAAGAGGAATTGCAGGGTTATAGGATAGGTCCATTTCAAGCCTTCTGAGAGTTTTCCAGATTGCTCTCCACAAGGGTTGGACCAATTGACATTCCCAGCAGCAGTGCAGGAGGGTTCCTTTGTTAAAGACTATATATTGTGTACCATTAACCATCCTCCCCCAATAAAATAAAGTAAAATTAAATTAAATTAAATATCTTGGTTAGGAGCCTGGGAGGTGGTCTGTCAGATAGAATGCATGCCTTACCATGCATGAGTCCCTGCATTTAATTTCCAGCACCATTTAGGGCAGCACTAGTGGAACTTCATGTTTGTTGAAATGTTGCTTTGGTTTTTCTTTATTTCTCATTTCTGCCTCTCAAAATACAGACTAAAATTTGGGTCATGGAGATAGCTTAGCAGTATTATCCATGAACAAGACCCTGGGTTCATTCCTTAATACTGCATCAAAATATCTTGGTCAGCTGAAATGTGAATAAGTCCTTGGAAAAGTTCATAGAAATTTTTATTTTTAAAACAGAGTGACCAGAATACAGTGTCTTGCTTCACACCAAAGTGTGAATTCTATCCCTAACTCCCAGTAGTATTCTGTAATAGTGCACAGTCTCTTATCAATAGTTTTTATGATCCTAGACCTTCTCTTTCAGAACTTTGATGGTAGGTGCAGTGAGGAGCAATCCACCTGTAGTTTTATAATCTTATAAATCACTAATAAGACACTAACAAGAAATATTTTTTAAAGAATAAGTTATTTTCAGAAAAATATAGGTCCTAAAGGGTATTTCTTTTTTAAAAAAATATTCCTAACCCTAGACTGGTAGCAAAAACTTGAATGTTTTCTAAAGATTTTGTTGGAAGTGGTAGGCAGTTTATTCAACATGAACATTTGTGCTTGATTCAATCCTAAATCCTCTCATCTGTGATTTATACAGTCAGGATTGGAGGAGGTTGATAATTTATACATCAATTACATGATAACCCAGTGAATGTAGCCAAAACATAGTTCTCTATTTTTTAATACCTGTTGAGAATA
The DNA here is from genome assembly GCF_950295315.1 of Erinaceus europaeus. Taxonomy (NCBI): domain Eukaryota; kingdom Metazoa; phylum Chordata; class Mammalia; order Eulipotyphla; family Erinaceidae; genus Erinaceus; species Erinaceus europaeus. The sequence continues at coordinate 153,347,727 of NC_080163.1, forward strand.
GACATCTTAAGGCATTACAGAATTCTTAATTGAAACTTGTATATTAAAATCTTAGGGTATCTGAGTAGTTTTTGTAAAAACATCATTACAGGTTTCCTACTCTTTCTGTCATTATACTGATCAAGATGATCAAGAATATATTTCTGTATTCATTTTGGCAGAGACACTTATTCACTCCTCTTCAAAATTCTTTTATCTAATGATACCTATTGTTCAATCATAAGTAATATTTAAGAGTAAGATCTTTTAGTTGATATAAATTATCTCTGAGAAAAATTCAAATTGTAATTCTCTACTGATAAAGTAGTTGTCATTTCTTACCCCTCCACTTAGAGAAGAAAGTCCTAGGTTGAATACTATTCTTAGGTGAGAAGGTTGAGTTTGAGTTACACTGAATTCTGTCAGACAGTATGGCTTGTGGACTTATTTTGTTCATTTGGGGGGGAGGGCGGGTTTTAGGACCAATTTTTGGTGATTCTTCAGTCACTCTTTTTTGATTCTTTAAAATTTTATTTTCCTTTTATTGGCAAACAGCTCATTCCTTATTTTTTACTTTTTAGGATCAGAAGATGATAGTATTTTTGAACAAGAAAACACCCTCAACCCCCTCTTAAGCAATTCTTTCCTCAAAATGCCTGACTTCGCATCTTTTTCACTTTCTAAAACTTATGTAGATGGACATGTTAACAGCTGAGTACAAACCAAGTTCTTTATTATTTATTATGCCAGTCTGATTTTTAGAGGAAATAATTACAAATGCGTTTTATTTTTTCCAATTCCAGATCGGATTTTGATTTTTTGGAAGATCATAAAAAAGCCTCCTAAGTTTACTATGTCTTCAGTTTATTTGTAAAATGAAAACAACCTTTGCTCATAATTCATTATACAGATAAACAGAAAATATACAAAGAGTATGAGATACTATCACATAGGTATAAGGTATGTGGCTAAATACCTGTAATGCTTACCTCTGGAATCCACCAATGTCTAGTGACTTTAATCATGCATTAGGTCAAAGTGGCAAAAAACATATTGTAAATACACTTAAAAATACAGAATTACCTTGACCAAACAATTTCACTACTAGGAATTTGTACTGCATAAACATTCACTGCAACTATAAACAAGTACAACTGATACATGGAAATATCTTTAAGATTTAAGTTGTATAAAAAAAAAACTCCAGAAAATAGGACACAGTACACAGTTCATTTTATTGAAGAAAACACACACAAAGAGAAATAAAACAAAAACCACATATATATATGTGAATATATTTATATGTAAATTTGTAATGCCCCTATGAGACTGAGCAATTCCATCTTAGTATACAACAGAGTATGGAGATAGGAGGTTATAAAATGGGCTCTGGAGTCCCACTGACTTTCTTCCAATCTGGCATGATTCCTAGGAGATAGTTATTCTTCTCTCTTTCCTGCCTTATTTACCTCCATTGTAGGCTCAGTATAATGGGAAAATGATTAAACCTTTCTTTGCTTCATCCTCCCATGTCTAGAATGGACTTGACAACTTTACGTAACTCAGATCATCTTTAATTCATAGAAAAAAAAAATCTAGAATAGCACATTTGATTATCCCGAGACACAGGAAACTTCAAATCCTTTTATGAAGTTAGAATATATTACAGTCTTTTTGTGTCAGGTTTTAAAATTTTTGTCTACCACCTCAATTGTAGCTGTTGACCGTGCAGACTCTATTAAATAGTTTTCCTTGTTTTCTTTTTAATTTTTTTAAAAAATTTTTAAAAAATATTTATTTTATTTATTTATTCCCTTTTGTTGCCCTTGTTGTTTTATTGTTGTAGTTATTATTGTTGTTGTCGTTGTTGGATAGGACAGAGAGAAATGGAGAGAGGAGGGGAAGACAGAGAGGGGGAGAGAAAGACAGACACCTGCAGACCTGCTTCACCGCCTGTGAAGCGACTCCCCTGCAGGTGGGGAGCCGGGGTTCGAACCGGGATCCTTATGCCGGTCCTTGTGCTTTGCGCCACCTGCGCTTAACCCGCTGCGCTACAGCCCGACTCCCGTTTTCCTTGTTTTCTACACTGTGGCATAGTATCAGGAATATGTCAGACATTGAGGACTTGTGCTTTTTAATTTTTTAATTAATTAACTAACTAATTAATTAATTAATTAATTAATTTTGGGTAGAGACAGAGAAATTGAGAGGGAATGTGGAGATACAGAGGGAGAGAGAAAGACAACTGCGGCACTGTTTCACCACTTGTGAAACTTCCCTCCTGCAGCTGGGAGCTGGGGGCTTGCGGGTTTTTTGTTTGAAAAGAATAATGACTTAGATGATCTCACTCATGGACAGAAGTTGAGAAATAACAGAAATGAGAAACAACTTGGACTGGGTTTAGTGTATTTCACCAAAGTAAAGGACTCTGAGAGGAGGAAGGGAGCTTTCAGGCTCTGGTGCATGATGTTGGAGGAGAACCTGGGCTGGGGGTGAGAGTGTTTTGAAGAAAATTGAGAAATTTTTCACAGGTATAGCAAGTGTATTTATTGTAAACCATTAATCCCTCCAATAAAAAATGAAAAAAAAACTTCTTGTATAATAAAAATGTGATCTTTTAGCATGGAGGGTAGATAGCATAATGGTTATGCAAACAGACTCTCATGCCTGAGGCTCCAAAGTCCCAGGTTCAATCCCCTGCACCACCATAAGCCAGAGCTGAACAGTGCTCTGGTTAAAAAAAAAAAAAAAAAAAAGAAAGAAGAAGAAAAAAAAATGCCATCTTTAAAAAATATTTTATTTTATTTTTATTTATTTATTCCCTTTTATTGCCCTTGTTGTTTTATTGTTGTAGTTATTGTTGTTGTTGTTATTGATGTCATTGTTGTTGGATAGGACAGAGAGAAATGGAGAGAGGAGGGGAAGGCAGAGAGGGGGAGAGAAATATAAGACATCTGCAGACCTGCTTCACCGCTTGTGAAGCGACTTCCCTGCAGGTAGGGAGCTGGGGGCTTGAACTGCGTTCCTTACGCTGGTCCTAGTGCTTTGTGCCACCTGCACTTAACCTGCTTAACTTGAAGTTTTCTTTTAAGTTATTCATTCACTAGTTTATTGGTAAATTATTCATGAGTACAACAAAAAATTGTTAAGTTCCATTATAGGTCAAGCTTTGAAAGTGACTGGGATCCATGTGGATTCAGTCGGCTAGGAAGGATCGTCAGTTTCCCCAATGAATGGGTACTCACAGGAAGTGATGCACCAAGGGAAGGTCGATCCAATGCAACCCGTGAGCTTAATGTGCAGCTTGGCGGTACGAGAATTCGGCATGAAGCCCAGCCAGTCTATCTTGGCGTTACTCTCGATCGCACTCTGTCATTTCACAAACATCTCATAAAAACTGCAGCAAAGGTGGGCGCGAGGAATAATATCATTGCAAGACTGGCCAGCTCCTCATGGGGCACGAGCGCTTCCACACTACGATCATCATCTCTGGCATTATGCTATTCCACTGCAGAATACTGTGCCCCAGTATGGTTCCGTAGCCCCCATGTCCACTTGGTCGATTCCAAATTATATTCCTCCATGAGGATAATTTCTGGAACCATCTGTTCCACCCCGGTTCCATGGCTGCCAGTTCTTAGCAACATCGCCCCACCAGATATTCGTCGGGATGCGGCATCATCTAAGTTCATTTCCCACGTCTACGCTCGACCGGACCTGCCAATATACGCGGATATCTTCGCCCACCCTGTTCAATGCTTGACGTCTCGTCACCCAATCTGGTCCCCTATGCCTACACTGAACTTCTCTGTTCCAGTCTCTTGGAAACAGAGTTGGCAGTCAGCTGAGGTAAAGAACAAACACCTCATCACAGACCCCTGCAAGCGTCAACCGGGCTTTGACCTAGCACGTTATGATTGGGCCCTCCTCAATCGCTATCGAACAGGCCATGGCCGGTGCGCCGCTATGTTCCATCGCTGGGGAGCCAGAGACGACCCGAACTGCCCCTGCGGCTACAGACAGACTATGACCCACATAGTCAACGACTGCCACCTCTCCAGATTCAAAGGATGTCTCGAAACTTTACATCAGGCTCAACCTGACGCTGTTGACTGGCTACGGAAGAAGGGCAAACGCTAGAAGAATAGGTCAAGCATAATAGGTATTGGTGTATAGCATTGATGAAAATCTTATGTAAACATTTAATTTGAATGAGTTCTGTCTGTCTGTGGATTTGAACTGTTACACAGTTTGATCCTTGATCTCGAATAGACTATCTACTGTCATGTGCAATTTGCCTACTTTGAGGAATATACATCAGTGATCAGACTAACATAACTTACAGAGCTTAAAACAGTAGAGTCTTGGAGAACCTGATAAGAGTGTGAAAAACTCCAGATAATTCTGAAGGCCTACATGTACCTTGGGCTTTCATCCTCTAGTTGGAGATCTTCAGTGAATACTCTTGTATGACAGGGATAAAGCTGACACATCAAACCTGAGATGTAAGGATGTTACCTCTGGGGCCACACTGCTTGAATTTGAAGTTAAGTCTTATTATCACCAGGTAATAAATGTGGCAAACTGCCTCAGTTTCCCTATCTTGAATGATGGAAATAATGACTACCTTGAACTGTTCTGCAGATGTAAAGATGTAAACCTTTAAAATACCCAACACAGAGATTAATGTATTTTAACATTCAGAAAATGCATAGCTATTATTATCCTTTAATTGACTATATCAAGATACACAACAACTAGTCCACTCATATGTAGGTTCTTGGGACCAGACAAATGTGGAGATAGATGAGAGAAGGTGATATTAGAAGATAGTATTGAGAATCAGAGATAGGGTGACAGTGCAATTGACAACAGGCTGAAGACTCAGAGAATCTTAGGATTTTAGAATCAGAATTAATTAATTCATCATATAATCCACCCATCCCATAAATGTTATGTCCTACTGTGTTAGGAGCTGTTCTAGATGTTGTATTTATATAGTCACTATAATATTCCCAACTAAGAGCTTTATATCTTAGTCATGGAGACTGGGTCGTCTGGCCTCTTCTCACTTATAGGAAGCTCACTGTAGCATATGTAGTACAGATCCTCCCTCCCTTATGTCTAGAGAAAATACATTAATGAACAGGAGCAGTGCCTTTCACTCTTGGGCAGCTGGTAATATGAAGGTTTTTTTTTCCTTTATTAGGAGATTAATGGTTTACAGTCGATAGTAAAATACAGTATTTTGTACATGTGAAACCATTCCCAATCTTCCACCTAACAATTTATCCTCCTCTAGGTACTCCTTTGCCATCTTGTTCCAGGACCTTTACCTTCTCCTACTCACCCAAGTCTTACTTTGATGCAATACACCAACTCCAGTTTAAGATCTCCTTTGTATTTTCCTTTCTGTTCTTATTTTTCAACACCTGTCTATATATTCATCCTTGTCTTTCTGACTTCTCACTTAATATGATTCATTTAAGCTTCATCCAAGATGAGGTGAAGAAGGTGAAGTCACCATTTTTAATAGCTGAGTAGTATTCCATTGTGTATATATACCACAACTTGCTCAGCCATTCATCTGTAGTTGGACACCTGAGTTGCTTCCAGGTTTTGGCAACTACAAATTGTGCTGCTGTGAACATAGGTGTACACAAATCTCTTTGAATGAGTATGTTTGGTTTCTTAGGATATATCACCAGGGGAGGAGTTTCAGGATCATAGGGTAGGTCCATTTCTAGCCTTCTAAGAGTTCTCCAGACTGCTCTCCACAGGGGGTTGGACCAACTTATATTCCTGCCAGCAGTGTGAAGTTCTTTTTAAAGTACCTAAGCACTCCATGAGTAGAAAATGATACTGAATTTGGCATAAAACTAATCCTCTTCCATAGCAGCATCTGAAAGATCTTCATAACTCAGAGGAATACAAATTTTGGTAAATTCATTCAGGAACTGAAAGGGTAAGGAAAACAGCAAAGGCTATCCAAGTGTATGGTCATTAAAAATGCGACAGTTTTTCTGTCAGAAAGCCCACAGTCAGACAAAATGGAATCATACAGTGTGAAGAGGGTTGCTCCTACCCCTGCCCTGGGAAAAGTCAGATGTCTCATATCTGACTTTCCTCTCAGTCATGTGTACCCAACTCATTACCTCAGGTGTTTTACTCTCCTGCTGAATCTCTCCTTGAGAAGGAGACAAAACCTTCCCTCCGGGGAGGTCACTGAAGATTGCACTGCTTTGCTTCATGCTAAGAGTGCCCCCAGGGAAGAAGTCTTCTCCCTGCTGTGTGGCTAGATTGAGGAATCCCCAAGGTGTGGCAGCAAATCGGTTTGTCAATTCAAGCTTCCAGACCAGCCAGAGATACATATTGTTATCTGATTTTAATTTCTCTTTCAGAAGAGCTTTCATTGCTTCTTGTTTCTTATTTGAATTTAATCTCTGTAGATCACAATTTTGTTTTGTGAATCTGCCTGGTAATATGTATGCTTCAAGAGTTCTTGGTTCCTGGGTTTACTCACAGTTTTACAGAACTCAGAGAAGACCAAGCTTCTTGTTACAGATTAGAGACAAAAGCTCAAGAAAGTCTAAATGACCAGGCAACGTCCAGTGGCCAGCTAGTGCAATTGCTGAACTACATGTAAAGTTAGCAGTCTTCATACAAGGTTCTTGTAACCATGTAACATAATTTTGTTAGAAGTAGGAAATTTTGCTCAAACAAGTACTAACAAAAGATCTTCCAAAATAGAGTTTCAGATGTCATGGGTAAAAAAAAATACAGATATTGTGTAGTGCTGTCCTCTAGAAAAAGTTTAAAGAGTTTTTAAGGGGCTGAGGAAATATCACAGAGTTTTATGCAACAGGCATTTCATGCCCATGGCTGGGAGGCTCCAGGTTAAATCCCTGAAGCTACCATAAGCCAGATCTGGCCACTGCTCTTATTGAAAAAAATAAAAAAAAGTTTTTAACTACCCTTTCTTATTTTATTTAAAACAGCCTCTGGCTTTGCATAGCCATAAATCTGAGCTGTGTTCAACTGCAGAATCATCTTTGTGTGTACTTGCCATTGTGCTTATGGTGATGTCAGTGTGACTTCCTGAAGGTTTTGAGAGGATATCTTCTCTCAGGCTTTATTTTATAGTAAAAATAATCTATGGTGGTTTTGGTTTTCCTTATTTTATCACCTGGGGGAGTCAGCCAGGAGGCTACCACATTGTGATTTTCTATGTGGTCATTATCCATACGCCATTCAGACCACAGCTACGACCACTGATGGTAAATGATCCACCAGGGACTTTTTATGTGGTCATCTGTGGGGAGGGAAAGAGGAGATATGTAAGCAAGCTACATTGACCAAAATATTTCTTCTGAGAGCTTTCATGCTTGCAATGTGAATTCATCACTGGAAGACTGCCATATTTTCTATTTTGAGGTTCCATGTCCCTTATGTTGCTCTGCTGCTTTTTCAAATTCTACTGTGTAGTATGGATTGTAGCAGAGATGAAGATAATGGGTCCTGGAGTTGGACTGTCTAAACTGTCTTTGCCTTTCCTAATTGTTTGAATATGAACAGATGGTTTAATCTTTCTATATTTCTTTCCTGTCTGAGGTGATTTGACAGCTTTATCTAATTCAAATTATTGCTGTGAGGGCCAACTGGATATATTGGGATGTTGGCCATGACATATTTTTCAGTTTTTCTATGCAAAAATACATTATGACTTTTTTGACTACCCAATAGGATAGCCATCCTGGCAGGCAAAAGCTAGCCAATAAGTATTAGCTGTTAATATTAATAATAATATGCTGTTACATGTATACTGGATCACTGGCTCAGGAGATATATAGGATCTTATCTGTGCTCTTGCTTTTATGTAGTTCTACAAGCTTGTGACTTTTAACCCCAGATCACAGGATGGAAGACATGGGAGCAAGTATTTGGCTCAATTTTCTCATATTACAAATGAAATATGCTTTTAGAGAGATTTAAACAAAGTCCCCAGGGAAATAATGGCAAGACCAGAATCAGTAAGGTCCTGGTTTCTTAACTTTACCACTACTTTACTTCTATTCTCTGACTCCCATTCAGATTTTGGGATTGTAGGCTGACTATATTATCTACTCGAGTACATAACTTTGACCCACAAGATACTCTTTCTGCACCCTAGATATAATAGATACTCAATAGAGCCAGCTCTCTCTGTTCACTATTCTTTCACACTCTGGAACATTGTACACATTGTGTCTCTCCAAGGATTTTTTTTCCCCAATTATTTTTGTTGAACTTTCTGTAATTATTACTTTCCTATGAGGTCCTTAATGGCCCCCTTACTCAGAAGTGATCTCCTTGTAATTTTCAATTTTAGTATATGTGCTGCTGAAGTGAGTACTTCTTGTAATTTCCAAAGCACATATATCCTAGAGCCAATATTTTCCTGTCTTCTTAAAAAGCACTGTAATAACCGTGTACTGACATAGTATTTTAGTCTCCAGAAGTATGTAGCGGAGTTTCTTGGCCATTGCAGGAGTTCAGTTAGATCAGTTTTAATAAATGTTAACTGGCTAGTGGAATTGAAGTAATAAGCTCCATCCACTCTTAATAAAAAGATATTGTTTCATAATCTAAAGTGATTTCTCTTTAGGTGTCACTGGGAGTTCAGGTACAGGCCTGAAGAGTAAATCAGGTACAACTATGCAAAGGCCCATTGAAGTTTTAGTAATGCCCAGTCATTTTTAGAATTTTATTTTTCAAAAACCTAGTTTGATACTTTTTGAAATTAAAATCAGTTACATTAATTTTGCTCTTCTTTTTTGGTTGTCAGAAACCACAACCCAAGTTGGAGAGGGAAAATGAAATAACTCAAGGACACTGAAATGCATGATAAAGTGAAAGAACCCTGAAACTATCACTCGCTCACCTACTCAGTTCCAGACATATTCATGCAGTTTGATTTCTTGAATTTTAGGAGCAATCATAGAGTTTTGTTATTTTGTTGAGGCAAAGTATTAGTCCTCCACTAGAGCCCTATACTTCTGAAATTATGTTTGTTGAAAAATTTGGTCAGAATTATTTTAAGTTCAAAAGCTAACCTTGCTGTTTATCTAAGATCAGATACTCTGTGACAGATTTTATCCTTAAATTCAGGGAAATAAGAAGACTGAAAGGTTTAATTCTTGAAAGCCCTTAAAGAAGCCTTCTCTGTCTATTAATTTGCTTTTTAAGTTTTGCATTTGGAGAATAATAGATGAGTCCTTCTGTGCCTGATTAAAACACATGTAAATTGAAATTTGAAGGCTAGTAATTAAAAGTGTGAAGCTCACTGGATAATGTTTGCTTTTTAGCTTCCTGATTGTGAGATCATTTCTTTTTCAAGCTGCACTTATTTATTTATTTATTTTCTTTCTTTCCTTCCCACCCCAGTCACAGAGATTAAAGCAGCCTGGTTTTTACATTACAACCTTGTGAAAGAAAGAAGTATGGTGGCTTTAGTTTAAAGATGCACTTTGATTTCTCCAACTTGAAATTTTGAGAACCCTGGTATATCTAATAATATTTGGAATGTAATTTGAAGTCTCAAGGCTGAGACCATTTGCAGAGAAAAAATGCCTATGAAAAGTGAATGTTAACATTCATCTCACATCTTACTACTGTCTTACAACAAAGCACTTGATTCTTTAGTTTGTGTGGCGTGCATGTCACATACACATAATGTGCTCATTCTTCTCTTGGCTGCAGTCTATAGAATTATTAATAGCTGTTAACTTTGGCTTAAAGCTTTGGACAGTTCATTATTTTGGGTGAGAAAATCTAGACAGAGATGAAAAGACTTTCCAGGAACCTGTTAGTTCCTAAAACACATGATATGATACTATTTTAAGAGCCCCTCTTTTGACTACCAGCAAAATGTGTGAGATGGAACTACCATTAAAGATGTATGGCTTTAGGCTGAAATCTGCTGGCCTCACTAGTTGGTTGTCAGTTGTAGGTGCTGCAGTGACATTTTAGAAATGTCATAGTCCTTTGACCACATTCCCACGCTTCTGGGCAACAGGAAGCTCTGACATACAATAAATATTGAAATATAAGGTTAGATTTCAAGACTTGCATTTTAGCTAAATTTATAAAATAAAATTCCCTTTGTTCTTATCTTAGAGTCCCATAGATTATACAGAACACTTGTATCCAAGAGGGTCTCAGTAGCTTTTTTTTTTTTTTCCCTGTGTAATGATGTCATGACTGGTTATCGTGGAGGTAATTGCCATGATGTGGCAGATGTGTGATCTCAGGTGTGGAGAAACTCAGCAGTGAGAGATGGGTCTTGGAGGAAAAAGATAAGTCCTTTTTCACTCCAAGTTTCTTAGTAACAAAAGGATGAGGCAAAAGGTGAGGCAGAAAAAGGGGGGCTCAATGTAAATAAGACAACTGAAAATTAGTTTTTGAACAACATACTTTTTATACTTTGCAAGACATATTAGAAAAATCTTCCATTCATTTGCTTACTTCTTTAAATTATATTTTGACCACATCTTGTAATGTGGTGTTAAAACAACTTTGCATTTTTCCTTGGAGCAAAAAATATGGCTTATGATATTAGAAAAGAATAATGTGAATTCTTTTGAATGATGCACCAAGAAATGATGCTCAGTTGGGGAAAAAAAAGAAAAGAGAAGATGCTGCAATCTGCAAAACAGTACAAAGTAAGATAGCCAAGCTAACAATGCAACCAGACAGGCTTGCTGTTGGCTTTTGACAAGCTTGGGAAATGAGACTGCAAAAACACACAGAGAATTATTTCCCCTTCATGTTAGTGAGCTCTGATACACTTCTTTCTCTGGAAAAAGGCTGTTGGCATTGTGGGCAGGGGTACTGCTGAACAAGTGTTTTAAGGAAATAATCAAGAATCTCCTGCATCAGCTTGGAATAATCAATGTTATTATTGCTTGTTTAGAATCTGTCTTTGTTTGGAAAGGTCTCAGGGTTGGCAGGCTTAAGTAGTGAGAGTGGTAACTGGTGAAAGAGGGGATCCTTCAGGGACATGGAGAGGGAGGCTGGTCACCCATGAGCACTGGGTTCTGAGTTAAAAGATCTGGATTCCAGTTCCAGCTTGGCTGCTGTGGATTTTCCCTTGGACCTGCTCTATTTTCTCATTGTGTTAATCCAGTGAGATTATTATAAAATTAATACATTTGACATAACATAATTTGTCTAGACAGGCTACAAATGCAAAGGTTCCTTTTATTATTTGAAGTTCCATGTCAGCACAAAAATATTTATTTTCTTGTGGACCTTCAAGGTGCAAGTGGGCAGTTTGGGAAAGGAAAATGCAATAGTGAGAATTTTCTAGAGAAACAGAATCAGTAGCATATACTTATCTATCTAGATATGTGTGTGTATGTATGTATCCATGTATTTATTTGTTTTCCTACCTACCTACTTAAAATGAGATTTATTATGAGGAATTGGTCTCTCAATTTATTGACTACAAACTTGACACCCAGGAAAATCAATGGTGTAATTTGGTTCAAGTCTAAAGGTCTGACAGCTAGGGAAGTGGTGATGTAAATCCTGGCCTGAGAAGAGGAGAAGAGGAGAGAAGATGTACTAGTTGACTCAGTAAAATAGCCCATTTGGATAATGTGCTGTTTTACCTTGCATGTAACTCACGTTTGGGTCTGACTTTTAATAAATTGGAAGAAGCTTCTATACTCTGGTTTCTTTCCCCTTCTGTCAGCCCCTTTTCCCTCTCAGTCTCTTTGTGAAAAAGTCAATCTGGAGCAGTGAAGCTCCATTGGCAGTAACAACAAAAATAAGAATACTACCTTAAGCAATAAAAAGTAGGGTAAATTCCCCTTCCATCCTATTTAAGTGCTCAGTTCCTATTTGCATCTGCTTTACTGAATTTACTATTCAGATGCTAATTGTGCCCTGATCCATCCTTATAGACAGGATCCCAAACTTGTTCAGTCCTAGCAGTCCTTGGTTCATTCAAGTTGACACATAAAGCTAACCATTATAGAGAGTAATGTCCCTAGGCAATCCTCATCTTTTGTAAAGTCAAATGTAAACTCTTTTGTCTGATGTTTGGGGCCTTCCATAATCACTATCCAACCAATCCCCCAATCTCATGCCCTTACTCTATCCTTCACTTTAGTCAAACCTGGTTTGTTACTGGTTATACCACTAGCCTTTCTTGCAATTGCTTCTTCTTTCCATACCTAGTAAAAGAAGTCTGTTCCTTGACTGGTGTGTTCTATATTGATCCTTTCTGTGAACAGCAGCCATTGCTAAGTGTCACATAATACAATGTACATTGTAACATGTGCATCATTACCTGGCCCCTCTGAGACAAAAAAAAATTTCTTTCTGTCTTTTTTTTTTTTTTTTTAACTTTCAGGTCAGCTTTGTCACATTTTAAGATTTCAGATATATGGTAGACATGTAGATAGATACTACTACACTAAAGTTTCTCCTGACATCATGGCACTTCTATGTGGCAACAGGGCTCAACCCAGGCAAGGCATACATTCTACCAAGTGGGCTATCTTCTTTTCCCTTAACTTTAAATTAATGTGGGTGTTCAAGTAAGAGAAAGATCAGAGCACCATTATGTTATGTGAAGTGCTAGGCATTGAATCTAGAGCCTCATGAATGAAAGGTATGTATTCTACCAATGAGCCACCTCCAAGACTAGTTTTTAGATGAGGCTTTTGGTTCTGGACCTGAATTTCCTCCTACTTCTAGAACAGTACCCCAAAAGTAGGCCTATCTAAATGCTCACTCAGAATCAGACTCTGGTCCATATGCTGAAGACAACTAGAGATCCTTTTGGGAGGACATTTAAGGCAGTGACCACAAAATGATAGAAGATACCCTCTCACAGGCTGGGAGTATAGATCAAACTGTCAACGCCCATGTTCAATGGGGAAGCAATTACAGAAGCCAGACCTTCCACTTTCTGCATCCCACAATGATCTTGGGTCCATACTCCCAGAGGGTTAAAGAATAGGAAAGCTATCAGGGGAGGGGATGGGTTACAGAGTTCTGATGGTGGGAACTGTGTGGAGTTGTACCCCTCTTATCCTATGGTTTAGTCAATGTTTCCTTTTTTAAAAATATTTATTTATTTATTTATTCCCTTTTGTTGCCCTTGTTTTATTGTTGTAGTTATTATTGTTGTTATTGATGTCGTCGTTGTTGGATAAGACAGAGAGAAATGGAGAGAGAAGGGGAAGGCAGAGAGGGGGGAAAGAAAGACAGACACCTGCAGACCTGCTTCACCGTCTGTGAAGCGACTCCCCTGCAGGTGGGGAGCCGGGGCTTGAACCGGGATCCTCACGCCGATCCTTGTGCTTTGTGCCACATGTGCTTAACCTGCTGCGCTACCGCCCGACTCCCGAATGTTTCCTTTTTATAAACAAATTTAAAAAAAAAAAAGAAGAAGATACCCTCTCACCAAAGAAGAGGTTGTTGTTAGACAATAGAATCTGATGTCCTTGTGTTAGGGAACAGACATAGGTGGAACAACTGAAAAGAGAAGGTGGCTTAAGTGATAATGTAAAGCAGTCTCATTTATGCCATGTGCAGATGGTTCTTGAAGTGTATACCCCCATCCCAGATGCATCTATCAATGACCTTTCTATTTGGAGGCCCCAAAGTCTGCATAAACCCATTATGTCCCAAACTTATCTTGGGATTTTTTTTCCACTCCAATCTGATCACCTTTCCAGATGGCACCACCCACCCATCTGTTTGATTAACTGATTCATTTGTTCAGCTCACTGTCTACTCCCAGTTCCCCAGTCCAATTTTACATTCATATCTCTCACTTGAGACAGATAGAGCTTCTTTCTCACAGGTCTTCCAAATCTACTGTACCCCCAGCCTCACTAAGCCTTCATTTTCACAGCAGCTTGAGCGAACATTTTAAAATATAAATCTGATTTTATACAGTACTCCCCAAACTATTCTCTTCTGCTTTAAACCTCTTAGTGCTGCCTTATGTCTCTTAGGAGAAAGACGCATTCCTTCTGCAAGTTCTCTAAGGTCTCTCATGGTCAGACCTCTAATGATTTCCCAGCTCCTTCTTGAACCAATATCCTCACCTCTGTCTTCAGGGACACCAACTTTTCTGCTCCTCACCTGCTTCAGGGGCAGACAGCTCCCATTTACTGGGATTATCTCTTCTTTTGCTGTCATCACTCTCACTTCAGTTTCCTAATTCATCATTTCTCATGTTTAGTTACCAGTTCAAATATTGCTTCTTCAGGGAGGCTGCCTTTGACCCTCCAAAGTACTTCAGCCATTTCATATTGTATATCTCAGAACCTATTTTCTTTTTTCTCTTTATATTATAGAATTATGTGTCAACAGGGGTTTAAATCCACACCATTCCCACCACCAGAATTCTGAATCTTCAGTCTCCTCACTGTAGTCCACCACAGTTCCCCAAAGGTTGTAGGCATGGGCCAACCATCATCTCTACAACTTCACATTTATACATGATTACCACTTTTTTTTTTTTTTTTCTGATTCAGTCCTTTTTTCCACTCCAAACAACTCATGACAACATAACTACCTCCATATGTCCCTCTTCTTTTCCTTCTCTCTCTCTCTCTGGGTGCTGATGGAGCTGGAGTTTAGAGCCCTCTTATCTTCATCCTATCACTTCTCTCCCACTGGGAGTATGGGTCAGGGTTGCTTTTGGGGAGCAGAAGGTAGGAGTTATGGCTTCTGTAATTGCTTCCCCACTGAACATGGGCATTGACAGGTCAATCCATACCCCCAGCCTGTCTCTGTCTTTCCCTCATGGACCAGAGCTCTGGAAATTCGAGGGTCCAGGACACATTGGTGAGGTCATCTGCCCAGAGAAGTCGGGATGGAGTCATAGCATTTGTAACTTAGTGTCTGGAAGGTGGCATGACCTAAGTTGAGACAAAATGGTTAATGAAAAGGAACCAAAAACTAGGATTAGAGCAGATGAGATTAGGAATTTTAGGGTAGAAAGCTAGAAAATCTGTTTTAGACATGTTCCTGGGGGCACACAACTATGGTAGTTTTGCCTGAGTTTGGTAGCTAGCTTGAAGTTGCATAGGAATATTGTCTGAGAGAATGGTGTCAGAGTAGAGAAAAAGGGCTAGAAAGTTGGATTAGGGCAAAGAGTAGCTCCTGTTCTTGAAAAAAATTCTGTGGCTAAAATTAACTATTTATCTCCATCCACTTACTCTAAGGCCCATGTATTTAGCACCAGAGCCTGTGTAACCTCTAAGTCCTTTTGGTCTGAGCTTACAGACCAAACTGGGACCATTGCAGGCTGTACTTATTTCAGGACCAGTCTTTTTCTTTTCTTTCTTTCTTTTTTTTTCCCTCCAGGGTTATCGCTGGGGCTTGGTGCCTGTGTTACAAATCCACTGCTCCTGGAGTCTATTTTTCCCCTTTTGTTGCCCTTATTGTTTTATCATTGTTGTGGTTATTATTATTGTTATTGATGTCATCATTGTTGGATAGAACAGAGAGAAATGGAGCAAGGAAGGGTAGACAGAGAGGGGGACAGAAAGATAGACACATTCAGACCTGCTTCACAACTTGTGAAAGCGACCTCCCTGCAGGTGGAGAGCCTGCAGCTTGAACTGGGGTCTTTACGCCGGTCCTTGTGTTTGGTGCCATGTGTACCCAACCTCTGTGCTACCGCCTGGTCCCCTGGACCAGTCGTTTTCAAGTGGAAGGGCAGGATACCCCTAGCCTCCCTTCAGAGACTGGGGCTATTCCTACTGTTGTTGCTTTATGGTGAGTACAAGGTCCTGGGAGGGCACACAAGATGCTGTTCCAGATGAGATTGGGCATGTTCAGGGTGGTATGGCCGTAGACCAAGATGCCATTTCTTATGGAAGCTACCAGTGGTGGTAGAGCGAGATACTCTCTATAGGTCTAGGCGCATCATATGTGTATGAGAATACGAGGATTCCCTAACTAGGGCCCCAGATGATGAGGTGGTTTGATATTGACCAAAAGGGCCGTTATTAAGTGAGCCAGTCTCAGAGCCTGTTTTCTTATCAAACAACAGTTTATGATCAGATGCTTACTTTTGATTAGTATCTGTTTCTTCCCACTCCCCTTCAGAAAAAGAAAAGACAAAAAACTAAGCTCTGAGGTGGGTGATTGAGTTTTCCCTCTACCACATCTCCAGTGCCAAACACACTGCCTGATAGCCCTTACACTTTCACTCATATATCAGATGACTGAAAGCCTTAAGATTGTTCAGGAAGAGATGGCCACTCTGTAGGTAATGATGAGATGGAAATGATTGCTTTTCATAGTTCCCATTTCCATTTTTTCTTCATAGGAATGGCATAAGGAACCAATATGTTTAACCTGCCTGACATGATCTGAATCTTGCGAATGTGCAGGGAAGAGTGAGAATTGAGAGGGATTTTAGACTCATGGCAGTTATGCACCTATGGGTCTTCTTTCCCAGGCAAATATGACCCGTGAAATTTGGCATTTATTTTTTATTACATGCAGGGCTGCCACATCATTTAGGTGTACCAGTAGTACACTGCCCAATTCTGGTGTCACTTTTGTAGACTTTCTTGAAGAAAGGCACCAGGCACCTCCCCCCTCCAGAGGTGTGCAAGGTGATATCCCTGCCTTTGAAGTATGTAAGACATTCTCCTCATTTCACTAACAGAGAATGGTGACATGCCTTGTTCATTTTACAGGCAAATGCTAGTACTGAAACTATGACCCAATATCTGAATCTATGTTCAGTCTGCAACTCACAGTCTCCTGGCTGATCTGTGCTTGAATAAATGAGTGAACTGAAAAAGGCAAAACCTCTACATTTGTGGAAAGCCAAGTGGGCACACAGGGATATTGTATTCTGAAGGTGCCTGAGTGTCATTTGTCAAACTATCTGCCCTAATCTACAATCTATATGCCTGGATTCATTCAGGCATCCATCAATGAATCATTGATCATTCATTCATTCAGAGTGTGGGCTTCCCACATGAGGTGTGTGTGTGTGTGTGTGTGTGTGTGTGTGTGTGTGTGTGTGTGTGAAAGTGGGCGTGGTCTCCTAGTCAAGATCTCAAGATGCCTGCCTCCATGGGTGGCCAACACTATATCGTTTCTTCTCCAAAACAGAAGATTCCGGGTACATCTGGGTGACAAGTCTAGCAGATGGAGACTTGTCTCAAGTGGCCTCCCCCAGGGCTCTGTTCTGGCTCCTACGCTATTTAATATTTACATCAGTGACCTCCCAGAAACTTCTTCAAGGAAGTTCATCTACGCCTATGACATCTGCTGTGCAACTAAGGCATCAAAGTTTGACATCCTCGAGGAAACACTCACGAAAGACATGTCTCTGATATCTGATTACTGTAAAAAATGGCGACTCATCCCTAGCACTGCAAAAACGGTATCATCTGTTTTCCATCAACACCATGCCTCGGCCTCGCGTGAGCTTAATGTGCAGCTTGGCGATACGAGAATCCGGCATGAAGCCCAGTCAGTCTATCTTGGCGTTACTCTTGATCGCACTGTCATTTCACAAACATCTCATAAAAACTGCAGCAAAGGTGGGAGCGAGGAATAACATCATTGCAAGACTGGCCAGCTCCTCATGGGGCGCGAGCGCTTCCACACTATGATCATCATCTCTGGCATTATGCTATTCCACTGCAGAATGCTGTGCCCCAGTATGGTTCCGTAGCCCCCATGTCCACTTGGTCGATTCCAAATTATATTCCTCCATGAGGATAATTTCTGGAACCATCTGTTCCACCCCGGTTCCATGGCTGCCAGTTCTTAGCAACATCACCCCGCCAGATATTCATCGGGATGTGGCATCATCTAAGTTCATTTCCCACGTCTACGCTCGACCGGACCTGCCAATATACACGGATATCTTCGCCCACCCTGTTCAACGCTTGACATCTCATCACCCAATCTGGTCCCCTATGCCTACAATGAACTTCTCTGTTCCAGTCTCTTGGAAACAGAGTTGGCAGTCAGCTGAGGTAAAGAACAAACACCTCATCACAGACCCCTGCAAGCGTCAACCCGGCTTTGACCTAGCACGTTATGATTGGGCTCTCCTCAATGGCTATAGAACAGGCCATGGCCGGTGCGCTGCTATGTTCCATCGCTGGGGAGCCAGAGACGACCCGAACTGCCCCTGTGGCTACAGACAGACTATGACCCACATAGTCAACGACTGCCACCTCTCCAGATTCAAAGGATGTCTCGAAACTTTACATCAGGCTCAACCTGATGCTGTTGACTGGCTACGGAAGAAGGGCAAATGCTAGAAGAAGAAGGGAGTAGAGAGGGCAAATAATATCACCATGGGTGTTTTTTGCATCTCCCTTCACTCCTTGCATTTTTCTAGTACCTAAGGCCACAATGCCCCTGCCTATCATATTCCCTCAGGACTTCTGTTCTAGATGTTAGTAAGTCACTTGTAAATCCTTCTATAAGAGATTCATTAATAAATAAGGCTATAATTTCAAGAAGGAAATGTAAAAGATAAAAGAGGCTCTAAAACACAAAATAACTAGTCAATAAGGGGTAGAATTCCTGGCCATGTGGAAAAGTCATGTCAATGAATCTTTTATAGGGGAGAACAGGGAAGAACCTCTTAGCAATCACAAAGTGGAGCTGAGAAAACTGAGAAATCACATGATGAGGATAAAGAAGCTAAGACCTCAGGAATTAGTGAATTGGTTAGAACTGGAACCCAGAATTTTTTTTTTTTTTAATTCTTACCATGTTTTCTTAAGCTATTTTAAATTGAGTTTTTTTTTTTTTTTCTGATGTATTTTTGAACTGACATGGCTGAGGCAGCCTTGCATTTGAATCATCTATGTCCCATCAGTGTTTAGGGAGCAGGAGGGCAATGCAAGGGAACAGGAGCTTGGTCAGCTTTGTCCTAGACCCTGGCATGGCCCCAGGATCTGTGCTTTTAAATACCATTATGAAATGCAGTTTGTCTAGAGCTCAGTGCCTCTTCCCATCAGACTAATGCAGCCGTGGTGGAGGGTGGGGTAGTGGCTGGCTGCCTAGCAATCTTCAGGAGCCCAGAAGAGAGATTATGCTTGTTCAGGCAGCCTCATCACCGTAATAAAAGTGGGAGTTATGTTTATCGACTCATCAGGACTGCCCATTTAGACGATTACCCCATTTCCAATCCCATTTCTAGAGAAAAGAGGATTGCTGGACACTTGCTCCCATCCCTATGCCTGGCAGTGCCCTGTCTGCTGATAGTTTCATGGGGGGTGTTTTAGAGGTAGGCACACAGCAGGCTGAGAGCTTTGCCCTCTTTGTCTTCCAGAGCTGGCAAGCCACAGGGGGATTGCTATCCCCTGAGAGATAGGAGAGGAAGAGAAACAGCCCAGCAGGGGCCTGGAGCAGCTGGCTGGCGTCAATAATTTCCTGCAGGAGTCCTTGCTGGCTGAGTACATGTCACCTTCCACCTTCCTGTTGCCCCTCTGTTTTCTCCCCTGTGCTGCTAAAAAAAATAAATAAATAAAAATAAAAAATGAAGGCAACCCTGAGGTTGTATTCATCTAAATGCAGTTATTCTAGCTCATCTCTGTGGAACCCAGGTTTATAGCAGCAGCATCTATTTGGAACAAGATGGGGAGGAGTTAAGACAAAGATCCCTGAGCAGCTGGAATTCACATTACAAAGTTTCTCTTCACACACAGAGGAGCCTTTCCGGTCTTTGTTCAGAGACCATTAACTCTTACTTAACACATAGCTCTAGTTAGCTTGATAAACTACTTACTAACACCTAAGCAGATTGGAAGTGGAAATTAAACCTTGGGAAAGACTAACATAAGCTGGAGCCACCAGTTAAGAGTTAGACTAAGGAGATGAAATCTATGGGTAGGAGTCCTTTTTCATTGGGAGGGAGCAGCTATTGGATGAATGATTCCTAAATTCCCTTAAAACTTTTTAGTTCCGTACTCTGCATGTGTCTGGTCTGACGTGATGGTAAGAGGCAAATAAGAGGAGGTGGGGGGCAGTGCATTAGTGAGATCTGATGTTCAGCAAGAAACATAACCTTGTGTTTGGGGGGAGTGCTGAGTTTTGATGCTCAGATGTATTCTGCTTTTCCTGTAATCCTCCAGGCACTTCTGCTCTTGACCCTACTATTATTCTACATCTGCAAAAGTGAATTCTAGTGGATGTTTTTAAAAAGAATTCTGTGAGCCACTGAAGTGTAATGAATAAACTGGGATGATATGAAACAATCCTGTGTTCAGGACTGTTCACTGAGGCAGCTAGGTGAGCTGATAAAGTAATCGAGCCTCAATTTCCTTACAGGCATGTCTGCTGCTATACACACTACTAATTGTGCTCTTTCTCCCATCCAATTACCAACCCACCCCGACCCTCCTTAGCTTCTGAGATCAGACGAGATCAAATGTGTTCAGGGTGTTATGGCCTTTGGTATGGCTCTGGTCTTTATCAGAGCTTAAGGCATGAGAGTTTCTTTTTATTTATTTATTTAATTTTTATTTTTTGTTATTGAATAGAGACAGAGAGAAATTGAGAGAGAAGGGGGAGATAGAGAGGAAGAGAGACAGAGAGATGCCTACAGACCTGCTTCACCGCCTGTGAACTGACTCCCCTGTAGGTGGGGAGCCGGTGCTCAAACGGAGATCCTAACTGGTCCTTGTGCTACAGCCCGACTCCCATCCAGGCATGAGAGTTTCTTTGCATAACCATTATGCTATCTACCCCTGCTCTCATGTTCTTTTTCAACTGTGAATTCTGCTGCTGTCCTCACTGTTCACAGGGTGAACTCCTTTCCAGATAAGAATTTCACAAGGTCTGGGAGTTGGGCTGTAGCTCAGCAGATAAAGCGCATGTGGCACAAAGTGCAAGGACCTACTTAAGGATCCGAGTTGGAACCCCCGGCTCCCCACCTGCAGGGGAGTCACTTCACAAGCAGTGAAGCAGGTCTGCAAGTGTCTGTCTTTCTCTCCCCCCTCTGTCTTCCCCTTCTCTCTCCATTTCTGTCCTATCCAGCAACAACGACATCAATAATAGCTACAATAATAAAAAAAAAACAAGGACAACAAAAGGGAATAAATAAGTAAATAAATAAATATTAAAAAAAAGAATTTCACAAGGTCCAGTAAAATTTGACTTTCAGGTAAACAGGGTTTTTTTTTAGTGTAACTATTCTCTGATATACTAATAAAATAGTTTATTTGATATTCAGATTTAACTGACATTCCATATTTTCAAATATATATTTTAATTTTAGAATCAGTTTATAGAAAAATCATGAAGATAGTAGTATTGTCATATACAAGAATATCAGTGTCAGTATGATGTATTTGTCACAATTAATGAACAAATGCTGATATCTTTTATTAAAGTCGTTAACTAAATTTATTGCATCTCCTTACATTTTATATAATATCCTCTTCTGTTCTAGGGTCCCTTCCAGGATAACACATTATATTTGAATTTCATGTCTTCTTGGGCTTCTAGCTGTGATGGCTTGTCAGATATTCTGTGTTTCTGATTACCTTGACTTGTTTGTGGCGTACTAGTCAAGTGTTATACATAATTTTCCCGATTTGAATTTGTCTGGTGTTTTTTTCATGATTAGACAGGGATAATGTGTTTTGAAGAGAAGGACCAAAGAAGTTCTCCTTCTCATTCCATCATGTTAAGGTTACTTACTGACCCACGACTTACCATCATTGATCTTGACCTTGGTCACTTTGCTGAGGTAGTATTCCTCAAGTATAGCATTCTGTGTTTTTATTTGCTAAATTTGCTAAATGTTGCAGGCAAATGAATTCTTCATGATCAGACCACTGACTTACTGCTACAGATTCTTTCTTTTCCAGCATTAGGAACTGTAAATAAGGCGGTGAAGGTCTGCAGCTGTCTTTCTCTCCCTCTCTCTGTCTTCCCCTCCTCTCTCCATTTCTCTCTGTCCTATCCAACAATGATGGCATCAATAACAACAACAATAATAACTACAACAATAAAACAACAAGGGTGACAAAACGGAATAAATAAATATTAAAAATTTTTAAAAAATCATGTCTCTCTGATCCCATTCAGTTCTTTACATCTTGTACTGCCTATTGGAACTCAATAAATAATTGTTGAATAAGTGAATGCTTCTTCAGGCAATCCTCTAGCACAGTGCCCGTTTTGTAAATAGATGTTCAGCAAATGACTATAGGTCTCTTTCAGTATATTTTTAAAAAATAATCATCCCTAGATCTGAGCAACTAAATTAAGTTTGTTCTTACCTGACATCCCGAAACACATGCTCCTACCTGGATATGAGATTCTGGAGCACAGATCTCCTAGGATTCCCTGACAACTACAGCTACCTGCATCAAAGTGTCAAGGGGACACTCACTGACAGAGATGTTGTGCTAACTAGGCTACTCTCGGTCAATGTGCAAATTAAAAAGGCCTCCTTCTCCCAATGGAAAAACTTTAAATTATGAACCCCTTAGCCCAAATTTTTGTAACCAGCCCCCCCCATCCCTGATTCATTGTTATTTAGTGAAAGGGACCCACCTTACTATCTTTTTGTTTTCCATGCACAGCATATAAGTGAATATTTTTACGAAGCATTGCCTGTCCTTGATGCCAAGTATACCTGTATGCTTGCATGTATGTAAGATAACTTTTATCTTTTAAATTATCCAGTCTATTTATGATCCCCTCATGAAGATCCAAAGGGAGGAAACTCCTCATATACTGGTGGCAACACTCTGAAACTAATCACAGTCTCTATCACTTAAAAATTTTTTTTTTATTTATAAAAAGGAAATACTGACAAAAACCACAGGATAAGAGGGGTACAACTCCACACAATTCCCACCACCAAAACTCCATAACCCATTCCCTCCCCTGATAGCTTTCCTATTCTTTTTTCCTCTGGGAGTATGGACCTAGGGTCATTATGGGGTGCAGAAGGTGTATCACTTAAAAAAAATTTTTTTTAGATTTTTAAATATTTATTTCCTTTTGTTGCCCTTGCTTTTATTGTTTTTGTAGTTATTATTGTTGTTGATGTCATCATTGTTGGATAGGACAGAGAGAAATGGAGAGAGGAGGGGAAGACAAAGAGGGAGAGAGAAAGATAGACACCTGCAGACCAGCTTCACCACATGTGAAGCAAACCCCCTACAGGTGGGGAGCCGGGGGCTCGAACTGGGATCTTTAAGCCGGTCTTTGCGCTTTGTGCCACCGGCGAGGTGTATCACTTTTTTTTTTATTTAAGAAAGGATAAATTAACAAAACCATAGGGTAGGAGGGGTACAACTCCACACAATTCTCACCACCCAATCTCCATATCCCACCCCCTCCCCTGATAGCTTTCCCACTCTCTATCCTTCTGGGAGCATGGACTCAGGGTCATTGTGGGTTGTAGAAGGTGGAAGGTCTGGCTTCTGTAATTGCTTCCCTGCTGAACGTGGGCGTTGACTGGTCGGTCCATACTCCCAGTCTGCCTCTCTCTTTCCCTAGTAGGGTGGGTCTCTGGGGAAGCGGAGCTCCAGGACACATTGGTGGGGTCTTCAGTCCAGGGAAGCCTGGCCGGCATCCTGATGACATCTGGAACCTGGTGACTGAAAAGAGAGTTAACATACAAAGCCAAACAAATTGTTGAGCAATCATGGACCCAAAGCTTGGAATAGTGGAGAGGAAGTGTTAGGGGGATACTCACTGCAAACTCTAGTGTACTTCTGCTTTCAGGTATATATTTTGCAGTAGTTTATGGATACGTGTGAATATATGCTCTCTCTCACAGAAACTGGTGTATATCTAGGTTTTGGGACTTTGTTAGAAAGTGAACCACCTGAGATGGAATTAGAATATACTATGAAAGGAAAGGTCTCACCTGAGTAATGAAGCTGAAGGGTTGTCATTCCACACGTGAAGTCTCTGGACACAGTCTGAGGTGAAGCATGTTGAGGTGGCCATCGTTGCGTTGATTAGATGCAATATTTTTGATATGGATTTTGAGAGGCATATGGGAAAGTGGGCCCTATCCAGGGGTTCCAGGACTGGGGGAAGTAGAGGCTCTATAGTGGAGATGTGAGGTTCCTGCTGTCTTAGGGTTCAAAAAGACAATCGATAGTTAATGTTATCATCAAATTATTTGGGAATTGGGTTAACTTTGAAAAGTCCTTTTGTTAGGGTTTGCTGTACAGTACCCAGTATCTTGTATATAGCTGTGCTATTGGTTGCTTCTGATCTACTTGGTCTAGGCTTTTGAGAGAGTCTGCATATCAAACACACAGCCTGTATATTAAAAAGATTCAGTCTGTGTTTTTTTTTTTTAATTTTTTTTTGTAATTTTATTTATTTATCTTCCCTTTTGTTGCCCTTGTTGTCTTTTTTATTGTTGTTGTAGTTGATGTCGTCATTGTTGGATAGGACAGAGAGAAATGGAGAGAGGAGGGGAAGACAGAGAGGAGGAGAGAAAGACAGACACCTGCAGATCTGCTTCACCGCCTGTGAAGCGACTCCCCTGCAGGTGGGGAGCCAGGGTTCAAACTGGGATCCTCATGCCGGTCCTTGCGCTTAGCGCCACCTGCGCTTAACCCGCTGCGCTACCGCCTGGCTCCCCCCAGTCTGTGTTTTAAGAAACTCTTAAGGATGAATATGGGATGATCTCACTCTCAGGCTGAAGTTGAAAAACAAGATTAGAAAAGAAAACACAAGTCGAACCTGAAATGGAATTGGAGTATTACACCAAAGTAAAAGACTCTGGGGTGGGTGGGTGGGTGGGTGGGGAGAATACAGGTCCATGAAAAATGATGAATGAAATAGTGGGGGTTGTATTGCTAAATGGGAATCTGGGAAATGTTATGCATGGAAAAAAAAAAAAAAAGAAGTAGAAACACAAAGCAGAAATTGACTGAGTTTGGAGTATGGCACCAAAGTAAGAAAGCAGAAGTATACTAGAGTTTGCAGTGAGTACCTCCCTAATACTACCTTTCCACTTTTCCAATCTTTGGGTCCATGATTGCTCAATAATTTGTTTGGCTTTGTATGTTAACTCTCTTTTCAGTCACCAGGTTCCAGGTGTCATCAGGATGCCGGCCAGACTTCCCTGGATTGAAGACACCACCAATGTGTCCTGGAGCTCAGCTTCCCCAGAGACCCATCCTACTAGGGAAAGAGAGAGGCAGACTGGGAGTATGGACCGACCAGTCAACGCCCATGTTCAGCGAGGAAGCAATTACAGAAGCCAGACCTTCTACCTTCTGCAACCCTCAATGACCCTGGGTCCATGCTCCCAGAGGGATAGAGAATGGGAAAGCTGTCGGGGGAGGGGGTGGGATATGGAGATTGGGCGGTGGGAAAATAAATAAATAAATAAATTAAAAAAAAAAAAGAAAAAAAAGAAACTCTTGAGACATAAAATTAATTTTCCCCCTCTCATACTAATTAACTAGTGATTTATATGACTACATTTTACTAGGAGTGTACATAAACACCATTCCCACCACCAAAAGACTGTGACCCATCCCTCCCACCCACTCCCACCCCCCACTGGCCACTGGCCCAGGAAGCTGCATGTCTACCCCTTACCACAGGGCTTTTACTTTGGTGCCCTACTTACAATTTGGTCAGGTCCTGCTTTTAGTTTCCCTTTCAGATCTTCTTACTCAACTTCTGTTGATGAGTGGGATCATCCCATACTCATCTTTATCTTTCTGACTTAGCTCACTTAACATAATTCCTTCTAGCTCTGACCAAGATGGGTCAGAGAAGGTGGGTTCATTGTTCTTGATAGCTGCATAGTATTCCATTGTGTATATATACCACAGCTTTCTCAGCCACTCATCTGTTGTTGGGCACCTGGGTTGCTTCCAGGTTTTAGCTATTATGAATTGTGCTGCTATGAACATAGGAGTACACACCTCTTTTTGGTTGGGTGTTATGGAGTCCTTGGGGTATAAGCCCAGGAGAGGAATTACTGGATCATATGGAAGGTCCATGTCTAGCCTTCTGAGAGTTTTCCAGACTGCTCTCCACAGAGGCTGTACCAATTTACATTCCCACTAGCAATGTAAAAGGGTTCCTCTGTCCCCACATCCTCTCCAGCATTTGTTGCTGTTGTCCTTTTTGATGTATGCCATTC
This sequence comes from Erinaceus europaeus, assembly GCF_950295315.1. Classification (NCBI taxonomy): domain Eukaryota; kingdom Metazoa; phylum Chordata; class Mammalia; order Eulipotyphla; family Erinaceidae; genus Erinaceus; species Erinaceus europaeus. The sequence continues at coordinate 153,373,849 of NC_080163.1, forward strand.
TTACAGGAGTGAGGTGGTATCTTAGTGTTGTCTTAATTTGCATTTCTCTGACAATCAGTAAACCTAGAGCAGTTTTTCATATGTTTGTTAGCCTTTTGGATCTCCTCTGAGGTGAATGTTTCGTTCATATCCTCTGCCCATTTTCGGATGGGGTCATTTGCTTTTTTGGTGCTAAGTTTGCTGAGCTCTTTATATATTTTGGTGATTAGTTTCTTGTCTGATGTATGGCATGCGAAGATCTTCTCCCATTCTGTGAGGGGTCTCTTTGTTTGTTTAATAGTTTCTTTGGCTGTGCAGTAGCTTTTCAATTTGATGTAGTCCCATTGGTTTGTTTCTGCTTTAGTCTTCCTTGCAATTGGGTTTGATTCATCAAAGATGTCCTTGAGGTGTAGGTGGAAAACTGTTTTACCAATGTTTTCCTCTAAGTATTTGATTGTTTCTGGTCTGACATCCAGGTCTTTGATCCATTTGGAGTTGATATTTGTTTCTGGTGAGATAAAGTGGTTCAATTTCATTCTTCTGCATGTTACAACCCAGTTTTCCCAGCACCATTTAATGAAGAAAGCCTTCTTCTTCCATTTAATCCTTGGGCCCCCTTATCAAAGATTAGATGTCCATAGGTATGGGGATTTATTTCTGGGTGGTGTATCACTTTTTTATCTGAGTTTTGTCAGGTGCTTTGGTTACTTCATTGTTACTCTCTAAATAATTCTGTAAGTTTTATTTTATTTCCATATTGTAAATGATGCAAATAAGTTGGGATGCTTTAGAAATTTGTCCAGTTTGTGGCAGAGCCAGATTGGGAGCTTAGACTGTGGATTTCAGAGTCTATGCTCCATTTAAGGGCTTGACTGACTTTCTGTCTTTCAGAACCCATCTCTCTTTGACATATTCTTCCTTTGTACACCCAGCTCAACTCATTGGAGTGGTCCCTATATAAATCTATGTGTAACACCTGTAAGCATCTCCTTCATGGATTTCTGGTCTCAGATTCCTGCTAACAGCTCACTCTTTTGCTATCTATTATTGTTCTATGTGTAACACATACAATTCTCACTTTAAGCCTATTGTGTCATCATTTATAAAACCCTATGCTGTATTCTTTTCCCACATCTAACTTTATTTTAATTAACTGCAGTCTTTTGCATGGCTCCTATGCAGGTTGTCTACATTTTCACTTCAGTGTGCTGAATCTGTCCTTAAAACCCCAAGCCTTCTCTCCTTAGATTCTCCCATTCCTTTAGATTTTGATGCAGTCCTAACATGGATACTGACTAATCTGTTACACACCTTTCTCTCCTCAGATCTCCAGAGTGACTGGACATGAAATGGCACAAATTAGTGCAAAATACCTTCTGGCTTAAATGTGACCATAAGGAGTTCCCTGTACTTCTGATACAGTTTTCCCTTTAAAAACCTCTCACATGCTCCTGAAAGGAACATATATATGTTTGTTTTTGACTTTACATTAATTTAAAATGCTAAGTTTGGCATATACAGCTTTATACCTTAATATGTATATGTCACACTACACCTGCCACCGTGATTCTAGTGCCATTCACCATAACAGAATTGACCCTCCCTCATGCACATTCCTCTCACCTCCATCCTCTTCTCTTCTGGCAACAAGTTTTTTTTGGAGGCCAAGAGTTATTTTCATCATGTTTCTTAGTTCATTTGCTTTATGTTTATTTCACATATGAATAAAACCACCTGGTATTTGTCTTTCACTTTCTCACCTGTTTTGCTTAGTATAATCACCTCACATTCAGTCTATATTGTCACAAAAGATATTTTATCTTTTTTTATTGTTGTTGTTATTGATGTCGTTGTTGGATAGGACAGAGAGAAATGGAGAGAGGAGGGAAAGACAGAGGCGGGAGAGAAAGATAGACACCTGTAGACCTGCTTCACTGCCTGTGAAGTGATTCCCCTGCAGGTGGGGAGCCGGAGGCTCAAACCAGGATCCATATTTTCATAGCACTATTTGTAGTAGCCCAAGCTGGGAAACAATCCAAATATCCAACAACAGATGAACAGTTGAGAAAGTTGTGAGATATTTAAGGAAATAGAAAAAGATACAATGAAATGGCAAGATGTCCTATGTTCATGGATTGGAAAAATTAACATTATCAAAATTACCATTTTACCAAGATCCATATACATATTTAGTGCAGTCCCCATCAAGATCCCACCATTTCCCCCCTTCCTTCCTTCCTTCCTTCCTTCCTTCCTTCCTTCCTTCCTTCCTTCCTTCCTTCCTTCCTTCCTTCTTTTCTTTCTTCCTTTCTCTCTCTCTCTCTCTTTTCTTTTTTTGCCTTCAAGGTTATGGCTCAGTGTCAGCACTATGAATTCACTGCTCCTGGAGGCCATTTTCTCCATTTTATTGGATAGGACATAGAGAAATTGAGAGAGGAGGTGAGGGAAAGAGGAAGCGAAATAGATACCTGTAGGCCTGCTTCACAGCTTAAGAAGCATCTCCACTAAAGGTGGGGAGCTAGGAGCTCAAACCAGGCTTGTTGCATGGGTCCTTGTTCTTAACCCAAATTTCTTTAAGAGAATAGGACAAAAGCTATAAAAGTTTATCTGGAATCATAAAATACCTAGAATTCTCAAAGAAATCTTGAGAAAAGAAGAATAGAACTGGGGGCATCGCATTCCCAGATATCAAACTATATTATCAGGCTATTGTAATAAAAATTGTGTGAAACAGTAATACACTCAGTATTGGATCAAAAATAGACACAGTGACTAGTGGAATAGAATTGATATTGTGGAAGTAAGCCTTCATACCTATGGACATCTAATTGTTGGCAAGAGGTCCAGACTATTAAATGGAGAAAGGTGAGTCTCTTCAACAAATGGTGCTGGGAAAATTGGGTTGAAACAAGCAGATGAATGAAACTGAACTACTTTATCTCACCACACACAAAAGTAAACTCCAAATGGACTACGGATTTGGATGTCAAACTAGAAACAATAAAATATTTAGAGGAAAAGATGACCATAACTCTTTTGATCTAAGTTAAAAATTTTATTAATTTTATTTATTATCTTTATTTATTGGAATGAGACAGCCAGAAATTGAGAGGGATGAGGTGAGAGGGAGGCAAAGAGACAGAGAGACATCTGCAGCACTTCTTCACCACTTGCAAAGCTTTAACCTGCAAGTGGGGATTGGGGGCTTGAACCTTAGTCTTTGCTTATTGTAATGTGTGTGCTTAACTAGGTGTACCATCACTTGGTCGGTCCATCTAAGTTTTTTTTGAAAAGTTTTTAAAAAATATTTATTTATTTATTTTCCTGTTTGTTGCCCTTGTTTTTTTTTTTTTTATTGTTGTTGTTATGTCATCATTGTTCAATAGGACAGAGAGAAATGGAGAGAGGAGGGGAAGATAGAGAGGGGGAGAGAATGCAGACCTGCTTCACCGCTTGTGAGGTGATCAATCCCCTTGCAGGTGGGGAGCTGGGGGCTTGAATTGGGATCCTTAGGCCAGTCTTTGGACCATGTGCACTTAACCCACCTGACTCCCCTTTGATCAAAGTTTTAAAGGTATCTTCAATGACTCAAGTCCATTTGCAAGGAAAACAAACCAAAAATAAACCAATGGGACTACATCAAATTGAAAAGCTTCTGTACAGTAAAAGAAACACTACCTAAGGGAATTGTGTGGAGTTGTACCCCTCTTATACTATGGTTTTGTCAATGTTTCCTTTTTATAAATAAATAAAAAAGAAAGAAACCACCTAAATAGGCTCCTCACAGAATGGGAAAGATTTTTTATGCTATACATAAAACAAAAATTTAATAACCAAAATATAAAACAAGCTCACTAATACTGGTGAGAATGTAAATTGGGCTCAACCCCTGTGGAGAGCAGCCTGGAGTACTCTCAGAAGGCTAGAAATGGACCTGCCATATGATCTGACAATTCCATTTTTGGGGGTATATCCTAAAAAATTAAACACACAAATCCAAAGAGATCTGTGTATACCTATGTTCATGGAAGCACAATTTGTAATAGCCAAGTCTTGGAAGCATATGAGTTTTCCAACAACAGATGAGTGGTTAAGAAAGTTGTGGTATATATATATACACAATGGAATATTACTCAGCTACTATGAATGATGAAGTCACCTTCTTCACATCATCTTGGATGGATGGAGCTTAAAGGAATCATGTTAAGTGATACACAAGAAAAAGAAGGATAAATATGAAATGACCTCACTCATGGGCAGAACTTAAGAAATAACAACAGAAAAGGAAAACTTAAAGTGAAACTTGGACTGGTTTAATGTATAGCACCAGAAACAAAGGACTCTAAAGAAGGAGGACAGGGAAAGTGATGGGGGAATGGAGGGATTTCAAATCCTGGTACATGATGATGGCAAATGGCTTCAGATGAATGTGAGAGTGTTTTTCAGACTCCTGCATGGCAAGAACCCATGTGCCAACAACTGTACTATAAGCTACTAACCTCCCAATAAAAACTAAAATAAAAACAGTGATGTGAAATATCATTCAGTTGTGAGAAATTTGGAATCTTCTCTTTTTCTATATCTTGGCTGCAACTTGAAGGAGCCATATTAAGTGAGAGAAGCCAAAAGAAAGATGAATACCAGATAACCTGACTCACAGATGGAACTTTAGAAACAATGAAAAGGAAAATACAGGGTGAAACTTCACCTCATTTTTTTAGTCTATTTTAGCAGAGATCTCTAAAGGATAAGGGAGAAGGACGAAGGGGTCGGAAAGGCTTTGGGTGCAATATGATAGAGGAAGACTTCAGATGGTGGTGTGTAGAGATGAGGAGATAAGAAAGTAGTTTTATAACAGAAAATTCCTTGTAAATTATTATTATCTCCAATAAAAGAAAACAGAAAAACCCTCATGGCCTAGAAGATAGATAACAGAAAGAGTGCTGGACTTGAAAACATGACTCTTGACTTCACATGTGTCAGAGTGATGCTTTGATTTCTCTTTATCTCCCTCTTTCTGACACTCTTATGAAATAAATAAAATAGATCTTTAAAAAATTGCCTGTTTATAACTTTGATTATATTTTAATTATTGGTTATAAGATCTATAACTTTATATAAACCCTATTAGATAAATGTACTATAGGTATTTTTTCCCAGACTATGGCTTGTCTTCTCAATTTTCTATGATGTCTTTTAGTGAAAAAAAATTAATTTCTTTACTGGGGGACTAATGGTTTATAGTCCACAGTAAAATATAGTAGTTTGTACATATGTAACATTTATCAGGTTTTCACATAACAGTTAAGCCCCACTAGGTCCTCTTCTGCGATCATGTTCATGTTCCATGACCTGAACCCTTTCCGCCCCACCTTAGAGTCTTTGGTGCAATACACCAAATCCAGTCCAAGTTCTGCTTTGTGTTTTCTCTTCTGATCTTGTTTTTAAACTTCTGTATATGCGTGAGATCATCCCATACTCATCCTTCTGTTTCTGACTTGTCTCAGTCAACATGATTTCTTCAAGCTCCATCCATTCAAGCTGGGGTGAAGAAGGTGAATTCATCATTTTTAATAGCTGAGTAGTATTCCATTGTGTATATATACACACCATAATTTACTCAGCCACTCACTGTTGTTGGGCACCTGGGTTGCTTCCAGATTTTGACTATTATGAATTGTGCTGCTATGAACATAGGTATACACAAATCTTTTTGGATGGGTGTGTTTGGTTCCTTAGGACATATCCCAGGAGAAGAATTGCAGGATCATAGGGTAAGTCCATTTCTAGCCTTCTGAGTGTTCTCCAGATTGCTCTCCCCTGGGGTTGAACCAATTGACATTCCCACCAGCAGTGCAGGAGGGTTCCTTTGTCACCACAACCTCTGCAGCACTTGTTGCTGCCTTTCCTGATGTATGACATTCTCACAGGAGTGAAGTGGTATGTCATTGTTGTCTTTATTTAGATATCTCTGACAAGGAATCACTTGGAGCATTTTTTCATGTTTCTTGGCTTTTTGTATCTCTTCTGTGGTGAATATTCTGTTCATATCCTCTCCCCATTTTTGTATGGGGTCATTTTTTTTTTCTTGCTGAGTTTGGTGAGCTCTTTATATATTTTGGTTATTAGCCTCTTGTCTGGTGTATGGCATGTAAAGATCTTCTCCCATTCTGTGAGGGGTCTGTTTGTTTGGGTAGTGGTATCTTTTGCTGTGCAGATGTAGTCCTGTTAATTTAATGTTAATTTGATGTAGTCCTGTTGATTTGTTTTTGTTTAAGTCTTCTTTGTAATTACATTTGTATTATTGAAGTTGCCTTTAACATTTAGATGAAAAAGAGTCTTACCAATCTTTTCCTCTTAAGTATTTGATAGTTTCTGGTCTAATATGCAAGTCCTTGATCCACTTGGAATTTACTTTGTGTTTGGTGAAATACAGTGGTTCGGTTTCATTCTTTTGCATGTTTCAACCCAATTTTTCCAACACCATTTGTTGAAGAGACGCTCCTTACCCTGTTTAATAATGGGGGCAACTTTGTTAAGGATTAGATGTCCATAGGTGTGGGGGCTTACTATTCTATTCCACTGGTCATTGTGTCTATTCATGTTCCAATATTAAGAAGTTTTGATTACAATGACCCTATAATGTAATTTGAGATCTGGGCATGTGATGGCTCCAGTTCTGTTCTTTCTTCTCAAGATTGTTTTGGCAATTCTAGGTCTTTTCTGGTTCTAGTTAAACACTTAAAAATTTGTGTGGGGCCTTCATAGGAATTGCATTAAATGTGTAATTATAATGGCAAGAACTTCCAACACTATGTTGAGTAGTAATGGTGATAGTGGGCAGCCTTGTCTAGTACCTGATCTGAGGGGGGAATATTTCCAGTTTCTAACCACTGATTATGCTGCTGCTATATGTGGAATCCACTAGGTTAAGGAGTTTTGTATCCCCATTTTTATAGTGTTTTGATCATAAAGAGATGCTGGATTTTGTCAAAGTTTTTCTCTGCATCTATTGAGATAATTATGTGGTTTTTGGTTTTTCTTTCACTTATGTGGTGGGTCACATTGACTGATTTACATATATTGAACTACCATTGCATCCCTCGGATAAATCTCACTTTATTATGATGACCATTCTTTTAAAAAAATTTTATTATTTTTATTTATTTTGAGAGAGACAGCCAGAAACTGAGAGGGTAGGGGGAGATAGAGAGAGAGACAGGGAGATACCTGTAACACTGCTTCACCACTTGTGAAGCTTTTCCTCTGCAGGTGGAGACTGGGGCCTTGAAACCTGTGTCCTTGTGCTTAGTAACATGTGTACTCAGCCAGGTGTGCCACCACCCGGCCCCGGATGACCAGTCTTTTTAATATACTACTTTATCAGGTTGTATAAAATTTTGTCCAATATTTTAGCATCTCTGTTACCAGAGATAGTGGCCTGTAGTTTTCTTTTTTATTTATTCATTTTTAATTTCTTTATTGGGATATTAATGTTTTACATTTGACATTAAACACAATAGTTTATACAGGCATAACATTTCTCATTTTTCCACATAGCAATGAAACCCCCACTAGGTCCTCTTGTAGTTTTCTTTGTTTCTTTTTTGTGTGTTTCTGTCTGTTTTTGATTTCAGGGTGATGCTGGCTTCATAGAAGGTGGAAAGGTGTATCTTCAATCTTTTGCAAGAGCTTCAAAAGTAGAGGAATTAACTCTTCCTTGAAGGTTCTATAGAATTAATTTGTAAAATCAACTGGTTCAGGACTTTTATTTTTGGGAAGGTTCTTGATAACTGTTTCAATTTCTCTGACTTTTATTGCCTGTACAAATTTTGGAAGTTTGTATGTTTCTAAGAACTTCTCTGTTTTTTCCAGGTTCTCTAGCTTGGTGGCATATAGTTATTCATAGAAGCCTCCATTGATACTTTGGATTTCTGTGGTGTCTGTTGTGATAACTCCTCTTTCATTTACAATCCTGTTGATTTGAGTCTTCTCCCCCTCTCTGTTATTTGTTTTTCTTTTATTTTCTTTCTTTCTTTTTTTTTTTTTTAGTGAGTCTGGCCAGGGGGGTTGTCAATTTGTTTACCCTTTCGAAGAACCATCATTTAGCTTCGTTGATCTTTTTTAGTATGATACTCTTATATTTGATGTTACTTATTTCTGCCCTAATCTTAGCTATTTAAATCCTTCTGGTTGTTTTACGGCTTCTTCATTCTTTTTCTTCTAAGTTTTTTTTTAAACTTTTTATTTAATTTATAAATAGGAAACATTGACAAAACCATAGCATAAGAGGGGTACAACTCCACACAATTCCCACCACCAGAACTCTGTATCCCATCCTCTCCCCTGATAGCTTTCCTATTCTTTATCCCTCTGGGAGTATGGACCCAGGGTCATTATGGAGTGGAGAAAGTGGAAGGTCTGGCTTCTGTAATTGCTTCCCTGATGAACATGGGCATTGACAGGTCGATCCATACTCCCAGCCTGTCTCTCTTTCCCTAGTGGGGAAGGGCTCTGGGGAAGCAGTGCTCTAGGACACATTGGTGGGGTTGTCTGTCCAGGAAAGTCTGGTTGGCATCATGTTAGCATCTGGAACCTGGTGGCTGAAAAGAGAATTAACATATAAAGCCAAACAAGTTGTTGACTAATCATGAACCTAAAGGGTGGAATAGTGTAGATGAAGAGTTGGGGGGGGGGTCTCCATTTTGTAGATAGCAGGCCTATTTTAGTTCTATTCCAAAGGGTCTGTGACTATACTAGTTTTTTTTTTCCCCCTTATCCTGAAATCTGATATGCAGGTGGATCTAAGTTATTGTCTGGGGAGATGATGTCATGGCTGGAAAAAGGATTAGAAAACTGGATCAGGGAAGAGAGTAGCTCCCAAATATGGGAAAGGTATATAAATATTGTTGACTATAAACCCCAATGATGTGATGTGATCTGGGGCCCATATTCAGCTTAGGAGCCTATGTGACCTCTGCATCCCTGTAGTCATGAGTAGGAACGTTTCAAGCTGCCCCAATATCAGGACCCATCTTCCTCAGGTGGAACATAGAATATGTTGTCCATCCTCCCTTCAGAGGATGGAACATTCTCTTCTGTTGTTGATCCAAGTTGAGGGCAAGTTCCTATGGAGGCCCACAAAGGGTTCTATTGTGTTGTCCCTGATAGAAATCACTGGCAATATTGGGGAGAGGGATTTATTTGAGGTCTAGGCCCATCATGTCTATTTGGGAATCTCAAGACTTCCCGACTAGAGCCCAGCTGAGGGGGTGGCCTGATCGTGACCAAAGAGTTATTGTTAAAGTATGCCAGTCTCTATTCAGCTTTTGCAGTCCTTGATTTGATAAAGTTAGCTTTGGAGTAAGTGAGGGAAGTGTCATAGGAAGTAAGCGAGCAGGGTATCTAAGTCTAAGTAGACACTATTTCATTATGAACTTTATACGGACTCACTGCAGACTACTGTGTACTTTTGCTTTCAGGTATATATTTTGCCCTAATTTGTAGATAACATGTGAACCTATGCTCTATCTCATGGGACCTGGTCTATATCTAGGTTTTGGGACTTTATTAAGAAGTGAGCCACCTTGAATGGAATTAGAGAATCCGATGAAAGGAAAGGTCTCACCTGAGTAATGAGGCTGAAAGGTTGATATTCCATGCCTGATGTCTCTGTACAGTCTGAAGTGAAGCATGCTGAAGTGGTAGTCATTGTGTTGATTAAGCTGGGTTCAGCGGATGCAATATCATTTGGTATGAATTGAGAGAAACATGCAGGAAAGTGAGCCCCATCCTAGAGGTTCCAGGACTAGGGGAAATATAGTCTCTATAGAGGAAGCAGAGGTTCCTACTATCTTAGAGTTTAAGAAGGCAATAGATAATTATTGCTAAAATAATCATATTATTTGTTAATTGGGTTAACTGAAAAATCCCTTTGTTAGGATTTGCTGTATCATACACAACATCACCATAGTTTATGTCCTTTGACATTATTTGTATATAGCTGTCCCACCAATTGCTTCTGTTCTCCCTGTTCTAAGCTTTTAAGAGAGTGAACATATCAAAGACTCAGCGTATGATATGTACATTAAAAAGTTTGAGGCATTCAATCAATTATTCCCCTCTCATATTAATTAAATAGTGATTTATATGATTACAGATTAATAAGAGTGTACATAAACACCATTCCCATCACCAAAATACTATGTCCCATCCAATCCTCCTCCCTTCCCCCACCCCAACCCCAAACTTCCACCCTCGCCTTCAACCAAGAGATTTTCACTTTGGTGCCCTACTCCAAATTCAGTCAAATCATGCTTTGAGTTTACCTTTTTGTTCTTTCTTAACTTCTGTTTATGAGTGGGATCATCCTGTACTCGTCTTTGTCTTTCTGACTTAGCTCACTTAACATAATTCCTTCTAGCTCCATCCAAGATGGTCAGAGAAGGTGGGTTCATTGTTCTTCATAGTTGCATAGTATTCTGTTGTGTATATGTAAAACAGCTTTCTCAGCCATTCATCTGTTGTTGGACACTTGGGTTGCTTCCAGGTTTTAGCTATTGCGAATTGTGCTGCTATGAAGATAGGTGTACATACTTGTATGTTTTTATGGTGTGAAGTCAGGTTATTTAAGCTTTTTCTTGCTTCCTAAAGCCTCTGAATTTCCTTCTTAGTACTGACTTAGCTGTGTCCCAAATATTTTGATAACTTGTGTCTTCATTTTCATTTGATTCTTGAAAATTTTTTAATTTCTTCCTTGACCCATTAGTTGTTTAGTCATGTACTGTTGAGTTTCTATATTTTGGGACTTTTACTAACTTTTTGTTTCTTCTTAAGTGTTAATTTAATTCCATTGTGGCCTGAGAAGATGCTTGGAATGATTTCAATGCTCTTGAAGTTGTCGACACTGTCTTTGTGGCCTAACATATTGTCTATCCTTGAAAATATCCTATGTGGACTTGAATTTGTGTTCTAGTTTTTTGTGGTGAATGATTCTAAAATTGTCCAGTAGTTATAGTTTATTTACCTCTTCGTTTAATTCTCTTGTTCCTTTATTAATTCTCTTCCCCCCCCCCCTTTTTTTTTTACCAGAGCACTGCTCAGCTCTGGCTTATGGTGTTGCAGGGGATTGAACCTGAGACTTTGGCACCTCAGGCATGAGAGTCTCTTTCCATAACCATTATGCTATCTACCCCCACTATTAATTCTCTTCCTAGATGATCTGTCAAGATGAGAGAGTGGGGTGTTGAAATCTCCTGCTATTACTGTGTTGCTACTGATATATTTCTGTAGCTCTTTCAATAGATGTTTTATGTATTTAGATGGCATCTCATTAGGTCTATAGATGTTAATAATTGTTAAGTACTCTTGGGTGACTGATCCTCTGAGCATTAAGTAATGTCCATCCCTATTTTTTATTATTTTATTTATTTTAAAGTCCATTTGTTAGACATGAGAATAATTATTCCTGCCCCTTTCAGTGGTTCATTAGCTTGGTTTTAATGGCATCTAGTTAAATGTCTAATTCACATTTTTATTTTGAAATTCTATTTGAGTATTTTAAAATAGCTTTATTTCTCCTCTATTTCATTCATGCTTTAATTTCTTGAAGATAAATTTCTTGTAGTTATTTTCATTTGTCTATCTGCTATCTCATGTCATCTATGGTATGTCTACTTAGATCAATTTTGCTCAGGCATGGCTCATATTTTCCTGTTTTTTTTTTCTTTTTCAGTATTTTTAAATAGAATGCAGATTGCTGTGAGTGCTAAGTTGTTGAGCGTATTTTGTTGTATTTTTTTTTTTAAGGATTGATGAGTTTTGTTTTAGTGGGCATTTGATTTACCATTTACAGGTTAATATTCCTTTAGTTTTGTTAGTAGAAGTAGTGCTATATACAAATATACAGAGTTGCTTACATTCTATCCAGTGTTATGAAAGTACATTATGTCTACACTCACTGATACTTCTGACGTGACTTTTCTTGTGTCTCTACTGAATCCACTGAATGTTAAACATATTTTCTTTTTTAAATTTTATCTTATAGTGACTTTGTATTGATTTAAAAATCATAAGATAATAAGGATATAATTCTGTATCATTCCCATCACCAGAGTTCTCTCTCCCCATTCCCTTCATTAGAATTGATTGTAGTTCTCCTAAGGTTGCTCATATAGGCTGACTATATTTCTATAACTATCTATATTTATATATATTTCTCCATTTTTCCCCTATGAACCTGCCTTCTCTTCCTTTCAAATTCATACCTACACTTATTACTACTTCAAATGTCCTTCCTTTTTTCCTCTTCTCTCTCCAGGTCCTGATGGAGTTGGAGTTCAGAGTACTCTGGTCGTCTTCTCCCTATCATTTCTCCCCCCTGGCAGTATAGATTAAAATTCTTTTTGGGGTACAGAAGGTGGGACATCTGACTTCTTTAATTACTTTTCCACTGGACATGGGCATTGGCAGGTCGATCCATATCCCCAGCCTATTTCTATCTTTTCCTATTAGGGTAGGGCTCTGGAGAGGTGAGGTTCTGGGACACATTGGTGAGGTCATCTGGCCTGAAAATTCAGGATGGAATCATGGTAGCATCTGCAACTTGCTGGCTGAAAGGTGGTAATAAATAAATCAGGACAAAATGATTAATGAACAGGAGTCATAAAGTAGAAATAGAGCAGATTAGAACAGAGATCTTAGGGTGGCAATCAGGTTTAAAGAGCATGAGAAGGAGTAAGGAAGCGAAGCTTTGATTATTAACCCATTCATTAAATATTTCAGTTATTATAAACTTTGAAAATTTAGTGTCTTTTCTGAAATATATGTTTAGATATTATTATTGAAGAAGGACTACTGTAAGGCAAAAGCAGAGTGTATATGAAAAAATGAAAACCACTAAGGTACAGAAAGACAATAGGATGCATCTATGGAAATTCCAAAATGAAGTGTGATTTTTTTTTTTTCTGGTAAGAGATATAGGAAGAGCAACTCTGATGATGACCAGGTCCTGTGACTTTTAATAATCTCAATTTTTCATCACTGCTTAGTTTGCTTCCACACTGCCTTCTTGAATGCTTGCTCCTTCTATACTTGGAATGTCATGTTGTTATGATCAGTCCTCTTTCCTGACTTGTTCTGGAATGTGGGTTCAGATGTTTGGGAATTTCTTTGACTACTTTAACATAGGTTTTGTTCTCTCCTAAGATCCTGTATTCTGACTGCTATGTGATGATCACAGAGACACTGAATTTATAAGTGGAACAAAACTCTACAGGAGACATTTATGTCATAGTTCTTTGGCAAGAATTTGATTCCCAGAACATTTAACTAGAAGTGCTAGAAGTGCTGGATATTCTACTAATTTTCTACTAATAGTCATTCTACACTAATTGAGATAGCCTTCTTCCTGAAGATATTAACTTAAAAGTGCTTCAGTCATGCCCCATGCATGTATTTCCCTCCCTGATCTTGTCAACAAAGAATTTCCCAGTTTAGGAAGACATATGTATTGTTGTCAACATGTGTGGAGACTATTGGAAATATTCAGGGTGGACTACTCATTTGCTGCAGTTTCTAGTACAGTTATTAAGCTAATATGTACATTTATTTCTCCTTTTTCATTACATTATTTACTTGTCTAAAAAGTATTTATTGAGTACCTACTCTGTGCTAGACTCTGTGCTAGAACTAGCAGGTATCCATCCAATGGCTAATAAGACAAGGTAGTCTCATTTTTCAAAGAACATATGGTAGTAATAACTCACATTTATTAAAGTGTAGATAGATAATCAACAGTAATGACGACAGAAATATTTTGAAATGTACAGATTTGTCCCAACTACTCAACGTTTATATCATAATACAAAAACAGCCAGAGACATATGATTGAATGTGTGCCAATAAAACTTTATTATAAATACTGACATTTGAACTTCATATGTCTTATGTATCATAAATATAAGTCTTTTGACTTTTCAACTGTTAAATAGGTAAAAGTCATTCTTAGCTCATGGGTAAGCCATATAAAAATAGCTGGGGAAGGGTGCTGTGTTTGATGTATGTAGTTTGTCTCAGACGCATATTTCCAGCTATTTTAGAGATGTCTCTTTCCTTCTTCCTGTTCCACAAATCTCCCTCAAATGAACATTTCAAAAAACTAATCACTTGATAAAATCAACTCCTCTGATACACTTATATCTGTTAATGATCGCAGAAAAAAAAAAAAGGAATCACAAGACCTACCTTTTCTCCTGCAAGAATCTGTTGTAACTACTTAAATCTGCTGGGCACATGAGCACATTCCTACCTCTGCTCAGCTTCTATCCAACCTCTCTCCTCCTCTTCATTGCCAAACTTCTAAGACTTGTGTCTTCTTCTTGTCACTGTTTCATCACCTCCCACTCCTCACTCTCTCCAATCTGGTTTCCACTCCACCACGCCACAAAAAACAGCTCCCACAAAGGTCACTGATGACCTCAGTGTTGCTAAATCCAAAGGGCATTCTTCAGTTCTCATCTTACTTGAAATCGACACTGTTGACCTCTCTCTCTCTCTCTTCCTCTCTCTCTCCCTCTCCCTCTCCCTTACTTGAAATTGACACTGTTGACTGACCTCTCTCTCTCTCCCCCTCTGTCTCTCTCTCTCTTGAAATGCTCCTCCTAACTTTGGCTGCCCTTTCTCTTTATCTTTTGTGTGATTTCCCTCCCTCCATGTTGGAATTCCTAATCCCTGTTTGTTCTCTCCCTTGAGCTACTTTCCTTGGGTAATCATGCATCTGTTAGTTCCTGTCCTGACTTTTCCCCTGAGCTTCAGCCCATCTGTCCAGCTTTCTTCTGACATCTCTCAGAGTTATCTTAAAGCACCTAAAATTTTACCTCTCCAGAACTGAAGCTATCCCCTCACCCAAATAACTACTCAGAAAGCACTTACTAAGCACAAACTACTAGTTGCTAAGGATGAGTATTTTATTTTATTTTATTTTATTTTTCAACAAGGTTATTGCTTAGGTTCAGTGCCTGCATGTTGAATCCACTATTCCTGGCAGCCACTCTTCTCTCTCTCTCTCTTTTTTTTTTTTTTTGACAGGACCGAGAGAAATTGAGATGGGAGGGGGAGATAGAAATAGAGATAGAATGAAAAACATATGCAGCACTGCTTCACCATTTGTGAAGGTTCTCTCTTCCAATTGGGAACCAAAGGTTTGAACTTGGATCCTTGCACATGGTAACATGTATGCTTAACCATGTGTCCTACTGGCCAATCCCAGGACACAGTTTATTTTTTCCTTTTTATTGAGGGGAATGGTGGTTTACAGTAAATACAGTTGTGGACACATGGGTAAAATTTCTCAATTTTCTGAAAGACACTCTCACCCCCAGCATAGGTCTTCTTCTACCATCATGCACCAGGACCAGAAAGTTCCCCCTCCCCTCCCAAGAATCCTTTGCTTTGGTGCAATATACCAAACTCAGCAACTTCTGCCCATGAGTATGATCATACAATATTCGGCCTTCTCTTCCTGCCTTATCTCACTTATGATTCCTTCTAGATACATTCAAAGTGAGGTGAAGAAGGTAACTTCATCATTCTTAATTGCTGAGTAATATATATATATATATATATATATATATATATATATATATATATATATATATATATTGCTATTACAAATTGTGCTGCTATGAACATACACAGATCTCTTTGGATGAGTGTACCTTGTATGTGAGATCAATCTGGCTTCAACATCTACCACCCTATTGATAGCCCAGTTTGATTCAACTAATCTGGCTGGCTAGGAGGGTGTCCCTTTCTTCTCTCACCTTTGTGTGTGTGTGCCTCCTGAGGCTGCACACTCAGTCAAAGAGGGTAACCTTCCCTGAATAAAGACAGACCAGTGTTCTGTCAAGGATATATGAGTAGCTACACTCCCCTGCTAGAACCTCCAAACAAGCTCTCTTTGGATGAGTATGTTTGATTCCTTAGGATGTATTTTCCAAGAGAGGAATTTATGGGTCATAGGGTAGGTCCATTTCTACTTTTCTGAGAGTTCTCCAGACTGCTCTCCACATGTGTTGGGTCAATTTATATCCCCACCAATAATGAAGGAGAGTTCTTTTTCCCCTGAAGCCTCGCCAACATTTGTTGTTATTATTCTTTCTAATGTATGACATTCTCACAGGAGTGAATTGGATCTCATTGTTGTCTTTGTTTGCATTTCTCTGACAATCAGTGACTCAGCAGTTTTTTCATATCTGTTTGCTTTTTAGATCTGTTCTTTGGTCGGTATTCTGTCTATATCCTCTCCCATTTTTGGATGTGGTTATTTTTAAAATTGTTACTGTCCATATTTATTTATTGAATAGAGACAGCCAGAAATCAAGAAAGGGATATATATCTATGGAGAGAGAGAGAGAGAGAGAGAGACCTACAACATTTCTTCACCACTTGTGAATCCCCCCCCCCCCCCAACACACACACACAGGTAGGGACAGGGGTTTTGAAACTGGGTCTTTGTACACTATAGATGTGTCACTGCCTAGCTTTTGGTCATTTGTGTTTTTTGTTGCTGAGTTTGGTGAGCTCTTTATATAGTTTTGTTATTAGCCTTTGGTCTGATGCATGAATCTCTCATTCTTTAAGGAGTCTCTCTGGGTTGTGATTTCTTTTGCTGTGCAGAAAATTTTCAATTTGATGTAGTCTCATTGATTAATTTTTTTGCTTTTGTTTTCCTTGTGACTTGACTTCTGTCTTCTCTGAAGATGCCTATAAAGTTTAGATGGTAAAGAATTCTCCCAATATTTTCCTCTAAGTATTTGATAATTCTGGTCTAACATCCAAACAGGACACAATTTAAAAAGAAGACAATGTTCTGTCCTCCTAGGCCTTATGGTTTGCTGGGGGTGACACATATTAAGCACCTTCACACTTCTAATTCCCTTCTCTTCACATTTTTATACTAAATGACCCTTTCCCATTTTCTTTTTCCAGAGATGCGATACTTCCAGCTTTCCAGTTCCCAGACCAGAAGGATCATTGTGGTTTTCCTCCTCTTTAATAAAGTAGAACACCCTATCTCCCAAACCTATTGATTACTTTACCCCTCAATATGTCTTTTTTTTTCTTTATTGGAGAATTAATGTTTTACAGTTGACAGTATATAAAATAGTTTGTACATGCATAACATTTCCCAGTTTTCCACATAACAATACAACCCCCACTAGGTCCTCTGTCACCCTTTCCCAGGACCTGTACTCTGTCCCCCACCACACATACATACACCAGAATCTTTTACTTTGGTGCAATACACCAATTCCAGTTCAGATTCTACTTGTGTTTTTTCTTCTGATCTTGTTTTTCAACTTATGCCTGTGAGTGAGATCATCCCATATTCATCCTTCTGTTTCTGACTTATTTCATGTAACATGATTTCTTCAAGCTTCATCCAAGATGGGCTGAAATGGTGAAATCACCATTTTTAATAGCTGAGTAGTATTCCATTGTGTATATACACCACAACTTGCTCAGCCACTCATCTGTTGTTGGACATCTGGGTTGCTTCCAGGTTTTGGCTATTATAAATTGTGCTGCTATGAACATAGGTGTGCACAAATCTTTTTGGATGGGTGTGTTGGGTTCATTAGGCTATATCCCCAGGAGAGGAATTGCAGGATCATAGGGTAGGTCCATTTCTAGCTTTCTAAGTGTTTTCCAGACTGCTCTCCCCGGGGTTGGACCAATTGACATTCCCACCAGCAGTGCAGAAGGGTTCCTTTGACCCCACAACCTCTCCAGAATTTGTTACTGCTACGTTTTCTGATGTATGACATTCTCACAGGAGTGAAGTGGTATCTCATTGTTGTCTTTATTTGCATTCCTCTGACAAAGACTTGGATCATTTTTTCATGTGTTTCTCTGCCTTTTGGATATCTTCTGTAGTGAATATTCTGTCCATTTCCTCTCCCCATTTTTGGATGGTTGTTGGTATGTTTTCTTGTTGTTGAGTTTGGCAAGCTCTTTATATATTTTGGTGATTAGCCTCTTGTCTGATGTATGGCATGTAAAGATCTTCTTCCATTCTGTAATGGGTCTCTTGGTTTGGATAGTGGTTTCTTTTGCTGTGCAGAAGCTTTTTAATTTGATCAGTCCCATAGGTTTATGCTTGCCTTAGTTTTCTTTGTAATTGCATTCATTTCATTAAAGATGTATTTAAAATTTATGCAGAAAAGAGTTCTGCCAATATTTTCCTCTAAGTATCTGATAGTTTGTGGTCTAACATCCAAGTCCTTGATCCACTTGGAATTTACTTTTTTGTTTGGTGAAATATAGTGGTTCAGTTTCATTCTTCTGCATATTTCAATCCCTTTTTTCCAGCACTATTTGTTGAAGAGATTCTTCTTTCCCCATTTAATAGTCTGGGGACCTTTGTCAAAGATTAGATGTCCATAGGTGTGGGGGTTTACTTCTGGGCTCTCCCTTGTATTCCAATGGTCAGTGTGTTTATTCATGTTCCAGTACCAAGCAGTTTTGATGACCATGGCCCTATAATACAATTTGAGATCTGGGAGTGTGATGCCTTCAGTTCTGTTCTTTATTCTCAAGATTGTTTTGGCAATTCTAGGTCTTTTCTGGTTCCAGTTAAACATTTGTAGCATTTATTTCTATTCTCCTAAAAACTGTGGTTGGGATCTTGATGGGGATAGCATTAAATTTGTATATGGCTCTGGGTAGTATATTCATTTTGATGATGTAAATTCTTCCAACCCATGAACATGGAATATCTTTCCACTTCTTTGTGTCTTTTTCAATTTCCTTGAGTAGTGACTCATAATTTTCAGTATACAAGTCTTTCACTTCTTTGGTTAGGTTTATTCCTAGATATTTTATTGTTTTTGTTGCTGTAGTAAAAGGAATTGATTTCTGGATTTCTTCTTCTACTACTTTAGTGTTTATGTAGAGGAATGCCACTGACTTTTGAATGTTAATTTTGTAGCTTGACACCTTACTTTATTGCCTGATAATTTCCAAAAGTTTCCTGCTGGATTCCTTAGGCATTTTAATGCATACTATCATATCATCTTCAAACAGTGAAAGTTTGACTTCTTCTCTTCTGATCTGTATTCCTTTAATTCCTTGCTCCTGCCTAATTATAATGGCAAGGACTTCCAACACTATGTTGAGTAGTAATGGTGATAGTGGGCAGCCCTGTCTAGTACCTGATCTGAGGCGAAATGCTTCCAATTTTTCACCATTAGGTATGATATTGGCTGTAGGTTTGCTATATATAGACTCCACTATCTTGAGGAATTTTCCATTTATTCCCCCCCCCTTTTTTTGTAGTGTTTTGATCATGAAGGGTTGTTGGATTTTTTCAAAGGCTTTCTCTGCATCTATTAATATCACCATGTGTTTTTTGGTCTTGCTTTTATTGATGTGGTGTATCACGTTGATTGATTTACATATATTAAACCAACCTTGCATCCCAGGGATAAACCCCACTTGCTCATGATGAACAGTCTTTTTAATATACTACTGTATCTGGTTGGCTAGAATTTTGTTCAACATTCTAGCATATATATATATATATTTACTTTTTTGCGCTTTATTTATTTATTTATTTATTTATTAATTTAAGAAAGGATTAATGAACAAAAACATAAGGTAGGAGGGGTACAACTCCACACAATTCCCACCACCCAATCTCCATATCCCACCCCCTCCCATGATAGCTTTCCCATTCTCTATCCCTCTGGGAGCATGGACCCAGGGTCGTTGAGGGTTGCAGAAGGTAGAAGGTCTGGCTTCTGTAATTGCTTCCCCGCTGAACATGGGTGTTGACTGGTCGGTCCATACTCCCAGTCTGTCTCTCTGTTTCCCTAGTAAGGTGTGTCTCTGGGGAAGCTAAGCTCCAGGACACATTGGTGGGGTCTTCAATCCAGGGAAGCCTGGCCGGCATCCTGGTGGTATCTGGAACCTGGTGATTGAAAAGAGAGTTAACATATGAAGCCAAACAATTTGTTGAGCAATCATGGATCCCAAGCTTGGAATAGTGGAGAGGAAGTGTTAGGGAGGTACTCACTGCAAACTCTAGTGTACTTCTGCTTTCAGGTATATATTTTGCAGTAGTTTATGGATACGTGTGCACATAAGCTCTCTTTCACAGAAACTGGTGTATATCTAGGTTATCGGACTTTGTTAGAAAGTGAACTACCTGAGATGAAATTAGAGTGTACTATAAAGGAAAGGTCTCACCCGAGTAATGAAGCTGAAGGGTTGTCATTCCACAGGTGAAGTCTCTGGACACAGTCTGAGGTGAAGCATGTTGAGGTGGCAATCGTTGCGTTGGTTAGGTTGTGATCGGCGGAGGCAATATTATTTGGTTTGGATTGGGAGATGCATACGGGAAAGTGGGCCCTATCCAAGGGTTCCAGGACTGGGGGAAGTAGGGGCTCAATAGTGGAGATGTGAGGTTCCTGCTGTCTTAGGGTTCAAAAAGACAATCGATAGTTAATGTTATCATCACATTATTTGGTAATTGGGTTAACTTTGAAAAGTCCTTTTGTTATGGTTTGCTGTACAGTATCCAGTATCTTGTATATAGCTGTGCTATTGGATGCTTCTAATCTACTTGCTCTAGGCTTTTGAGAGAGTCCGCATATCAAATACACAGCCTATATATTAAAAGGATTCAGTTTGTGCTTTGAGAAACTTTGAGATATACAATTGATTTTCCCCCTCATATTAATTAACTACTGATTTATATGTCTACATTTTGCTAGGAGTGTACATAAACACCATTCCCACCAACAAAGGACTGTCACCTATCCCTCCCACCCACTCCCACCCCTCACTGGCCACTGGCCCAGGAAGCTGCATGTCTACCCCTCACCACTGGGTTTTTACTTTGGTGCCCTACTTACAATTTGATCAGGTCCTGCTTTTAGTTTCCCTTTCAGATCTTCTTACTCAACTTCTGTTGATGAGTGGGATGATCCCATACTCATCTTTATCTTTCTGACTTAGCTCACTTAACATAATTCCTTCTAGCTCTGTCCAAGATGGGTCAGAGAAGGTGGGTTCATTGTTTTTGATAGCTGCATAGTATTCCATTGTGTATATATACCACAGCTTTCTCAGCCACTCATCTGTTGTTGGGCACCTGGGTTGCTTCCAGGTTTTAGCTATTATGAATTGTGCTGCTATGAACATAGGAGTACACACCTCTTTTTGGTTGGGTGTTATGGAGTCCTTGGGGTATAAGCCCAGGAGAGGAATTACTGGATCATATGGAAGGTCCATGTCTAGCCTTCTGAGAGTTTTCCAGACTGCTCTCCACAGAGGCTGTACCAATTTACATTCCCACCAGCAATGTAAAAGGGTTCCTCTGTCCCCACATCCTCTCCAGCATTTGTTGCTGCTGTCCTTTTTGATGTATGCCATTCTTACAGGAGTGAGGTGGTATCTTAGTGTTGTCTTAATTTGCATTTCTCTGACAATCAGTGACCTAGAGCAGTTTTTCATATGTTTGTTAGCCTTTTGGATCTCCTCTGAGGTGAATGTTTTGTTCATATCCTCTGCCCATTTTTGGATGGGGTCATTTGCTTTTTTGGTGCTAAGTTTACTGAGCTCTTTATATATTTTGGTGATTAGTTTCTTGTGTGATGTAGCGCATGTGAAGATCTTCTCCCATTCTGTGAGGGGTCTCTTTGTTTGTTTAATAGTTTCTTTGGATGTGCAGAAGCTTTTCAATTTGATGTAGTCCCATTGGTTTGTTTCTGCTTTAGTCTTCCTTGCAATTGGGTTTGATTCATCAAAGATGTCCTTGAGGTGTAGGTGGGAAAGTGTTTTACCAATGTTTTCCTCTAAGTATTTGATTGTTTTTGGTCTGACATCTAGGTCTTTGATCCATTTGGAGTTGATTTTTGTTTCTGGTGAGATAAAGTGGTTCAATTTCATTCTTCTGCATGTTACAACCCAGTTTTCCCAGCACCATTTATTGAAGAGAGCCTCCTTCTTCCATTTAATGCTTTGAGCCCCCTTATCAAAGATTAGATGTCCATAGGTTTGGGGATTTATTTCTGGGCTCTCAATTCTGTTCCACTGGTCTGTGTGCTTATTTTTGTTCCAGAACCATGCTGTTTTGATGATTATGGCTTTATAATATAGTTTAAGGTCTGGGAGTGTGATACCTCCATTTCTGTTTCTTTTCCTCAAGATGGTTTTGGCAATTCTAGGTGTTTTCAGGTTCCAGATAAATGATTGTAGTGTTTGTTCTATTCTCTTAAAGAAGCTTGGTGGAACTTTGATGGGTATTGCATTAAATTTGTATATAGCTCTGGGGAGAATATTCATTTTGATGATATTTATTCTTCCAATCCATGAGCATGGGATATCTTTCCCTTTCTTGTTATCAGTTTCTATTTCCTTGAGTAGCGACTCATAGTTTTTAGTATACAAGTCTTTCACTTCTTTGGTCAACTTTATTCCTAGGTATTTCATTGATTTTGCTGAAACCGTAAATGGAAGTGATTTCTGGATGTCTTCTTCTTCAGATTTAGTGTTTGCATAAAGAAATGCCACTGATTTTTGTACATTGATTTTGTAGCCTGATACCTTGCTATATTGCCTAATAACTTCCAGTAATTTTCTACTGGATTCTTTAGGTCTATGTATACTATCATATCATCTGCAAATAGTGAAAGCTTGACTTCTTCCCTTCCAATATGTATTCCTTTGATTTCTTTCTCTTGCCTGATTGCTATGGCAAGAACTTCCAATACTATGTTGAAGAGTAACGGTGACAGTGGACAGCCCTGTCTAGTCCCCGATCTGAGGGGGAATGCTTTCAGCTTCTGTCCATTGAGTATGACGTTGGCTGTAGGTTTGCTATATATAGACTCCACTATCTTGAGGAATTTTCCATCTATTCCCATTTTTTGTAGAGTTTTGAGCATGAATGGGTGTTGGATTTTGTCAAGGGCTTTCTCTGCATCTATTGAGATAATCATGTGGCTTTTGGCTTTGCTTTTATTGATGTGGTGAATGACATTGATTGACTTATGGATGTTGAACCAGCCTTCCATTCCTGGGATGAATCCCACTTGGTCATGATGAACAATCTTTTTGATGTGTTGCTGTATCCGGTTGGCCAAGATCTTGTTTAATATTTTGGCATCTATGTTCATCAGAGATATTGGTCTGTAGTTTTCCTTTTTTGTTCTGTCCCTATCAGCTTTTGGTATCAGGGTGATGTTGGCTTCATAGAAGGTGGAAGGGAGTATTCCTGTTTCTTCAGTCTTATGGAATAGCTTAGGAAGTATGGGTACTAACTGTTTCATGAAAGTTTTGTAGAATTCGTTTGTGAAGCCATCTGGTCCAGGACTTTTGTTGTTGGGGAGTCTAGCATATATTTTTATCAGATATATTGATCTGTAGTTTTCTTTTTTGGTTGTGTCCCTGTCTGCTTTTGGTATCAGAGTGATGTTGGCTTCAAAGAAGCTGGAAGGGAGTATTCCAGTGTCTTCAATCTTCTGGAAGCCTTTTAAAAGTAGAGGTATTATTTCTTCTTTGAAGGTTTTGTAGAGTTCACTTGTAAAACCATCTGGTCCAGGACTTTTATTCTTGGGAAGGTTTTTGATAACTGTTTCAATTTGGTTGGCTGTGATGGGACTGTTCATATTATCTAGTTCCTCTTTTTTGATTTTGGAAGTTCATAGTTATCTAGGAAATTGTCCATTTCTACCAGGTTCTCTAGCTTGGTGGCATATATTTGTTCACAGAGGCCTCACATGATATGTTGAATTTCTGCGGTGTCTGTTGTAATATCTCCTTTTTCATTTACAATCTGCTTTATTTGGGTCTTCTACCCTTTTTGTTTTGTGAATCTGGCTAAAGGTTTGTTGATTTTGTTCACTCTTTCAAAGAACTAACATTTACTTTCATTGATCTTTTATATGGTTTTCTTATTTTCAATGTTATTGATTTCTGCCCTAAATTTAGTTTTTCTGTCCTTCTGTTTGCTTTAGGGTCCTCAATATGTTTTGACATGCTTTTTCTCATCTTCACTGATGCTTCACCATTCTTAGTCTGACTAGATCACCAATTCATCCAATCTTATTTTAATCTTTATCCACACTTCAGTTCTGTTTTCCCAAAATTAAACTCTAATGATTTTTCTTCCTATGTCCCCTCAATAAAGACAAATCAATTAAAATATTTTCAGTATTTTCCGTTATTCTTTGAATAAAGGGTAGCAATTCTCATTAGGACCCTTTCCCAAGACTCTATATGCACCTGCTGGCCCATATGACCTTGTGCCCACACACTGGATCTCATCACCAGGCTCCAGCTTCCCTCCAGTCTCATAATTCTGCCACCAGCAACTAGCACAGTGCTCAGTAACTATTTATTAATTGAATGGTTAGATGGATAATGGATAAGTGAATGAATGGATGGATGGGTGAATGGATGGATGGATTGATGGATTAATGCCATTTCTTGCTCAAATCACTTTTTGTAAGCATTTTTCAAGGTCATCTCAAATGCCACACCCCTTTCAAGAAGTCTTTGATTCTCATGGAGAAATCCTTGTCCCTCATTTGTCTCTGTATGTGAGTTCACAGTAGTATTAGTACCTTTTACTTTGTATTTCCATGTTCACAGTTGTCTCTGTGATTTCAGTGTTTCCAGAAATTTAGGAAGTCTTTTACATCTTTATATGTTTCATTTGGCATGGTGCCTTGAATATATGAGATGCTCAATAAATATTCATGGAATTGATTTTTTATATGTTTCAATTCATTGTAACCCTAATGCTTATCTGTCCTTGGAATAAGATGTTTTAACCACAGAGGCTCAGCAAGGGATCTTCTTTGCCACTTTTACCTTTGCCATTTTATTGTTCCTCCTTCCATGGATGTTACTAGCTACAGTCCTCTCTCCCAAACTCATTTCAATACTTAAATGTAAATTATCCTTGTTTTCACTATTAATTGTAAGAGTTGTTGAGCAATCTCAAAAGCAATTTTTTTCACTTCTTTAGGAGATAGAAGGGGAGAAGGGAGAAGGGAAGAAGGGGGTAGGAGGGAGAACGAGGTAGACAGAGGCATCACTGCACACTGAAGCTTCCTTCAGTACTGTGGGTCTGGGCTCAGACTTAAGGTCACACATATGCCAAAGCAGTACACTGTCCATATGAACTATTTCAGCCCTCCCCCATACCCCCAAGTCCTGAGAATCTGTTTCAATTTGTCAGCTGATTTATTACATTTAATTTTTCTAAGACTTTCTTTACCTGTGCTTTTATCTACAGCTGTGTTTACGTGACCTTAATTATTTCCTAATTGTATGCATTCATCCTTTTCCCTTTATTTTATTTTATTTTTCTTTTGCTTTATAAAGGCTGATGAGTAAAATAGGAAATACAGTAATCCAGTGAGTTTCCATTTTTACTCATTATGATGAAAAGGATTTAAAAACAATTGGAGTATGATGTGCCTGTATTGGAAGTAATAGTGTCATTTAAGAACTTCATCCCACAGTTTTGTTTGAGTTCCCCTTAATGCTTTGCATTTCCAATTCAATACACTTATTACTGATCCCTTCTTTTGTTTCTACTTCTTTTAGCACTTTCATATGTATTATAATGCTCCAGAAGGACATTCTGTTCGCTAGAATATTCTGCTTAGCTAAGTTAGTGTGACTGGTATATATGAAACCTCGATACTCATAAAATTAGAAGTACATCATTAAAAGTACTTCACTATTTCACTAAGTCAATTATTTAAAAACACAAGTGATGCTTTCTACACAATTACTTTAGGGTTTGGTATATGTTTTTCCTCCTTAAACCTGACAGCAACCCTATGAACTGCTTTGAACTAGAAGCTGCTGCACAGAGGGGCTAAGTCAGTTGCCTAAGGCACCAGGACTAAAAGCAATCAAATTAGGATTCCTGACTTCAGAGTCCTCAGTCATCTGATAGAATTTGTGGTTTACTCTTCCAGAGACCCCGCTCCCAGGCTCTCAGTTACTCCAGGCAGTCAGGAGGACATTACTTATTGCCTTGAAGCCCAGATGATGCAGGGCCTTTTACTCAGTTGTCCAGCCATCTTGTCCTCAGGGGCTTTTACTTAATTGTCCAGCCATCTTGTCCTCTGGCTCCCATAGGGGTAGAGAGACTTATACATTATAAATAGCTTCTAAACTTCTGAACCCAAAGGACTGTGGGAATAGAGAGGTTAGTACACTAAGAATTGGTTTTAAATCTTAGTTCAAATCCTTAAAAAAAAAAATCTAAGAAACTCAGGCTATACCTGATATGGGAGACTCAGATCAATCAGTCCATCAACAAATCTTTATTAAGTGTCACTAAATGCAGGCTCTGTGCTCAGCACTGTGGGCATCTATCCCAGTAGCTCTGTTTTTTTTACAGTAGAATTGTGATTTACAGCTTCTGATGAAAAGGACTATTTATGGCATGCCAGAGCTTATGGAGCTTATGGCTTTTAAGTCTGTTTAAGCCTGCAACTGAGATTGAGGCTGTTTCTTGAGGAAAGAAGAAAACAAAACCAAGCACCCATCCCTCTATTAGAAAGTGTGTAATTTGAGCTCTTCTATTATGAAACAGTGGGAACACAACTGAAATTGGCTTCCCTGGGAAAAATAATGAACAGGAGGCCACTTGAACTCACTGCTTCTTCAGGGAGGGTAAGAGAGAGACTAAAAAAATTTAAAAAGAAGAGGCTTGGCCTATCCATGGTATATGTCAAGTATCCATGCACATTTTCCCTTTAAATGACTGATCTCACTTGCCATTTGGAAAGGTTAACTCTGCAAAGAGCAATTAGCATAGGGAGGGACATGTGGACTGGTGGAGAGTGTGAGGATTGTGGGGTGGGGAGGAGAAGAAGGTAATGGGCTGTCAAAACTCACAAGACTGCCTGGAAACATGGTATCAGATGTACAAAATGAACAGGTGGGAGTGAGGGTGTGGGGGTAAGTGAACATTACATTTGCAGAGAAAAACAGGCGGTGGAGAGGGTAGAGCTATCTGAAGGTTTAAAAAGCTAAGTAGTGGGAGTTGGGCAGTAGTGCAGTGGGCTAAGTGCAGGTGGTGCAAAGCGCAAGGACTGGGTTAAGGATCCTGGCTTGAGCCCCCAGCTCTGGGTTAAGGATCCTGGCTGGAGCCCCCAGCTCTCTACCTGCAGGGGAGTCACTTCACAAGCGGTGAAGCAGGTCTGCAGGTGTCTTTCTCTCCCCCTCTCTGTCTTCCCCATCTCTCTCTGTCCTATGCAACAACAATGACATCAATAATAACTACAACAATATTTTTTATGAGAGAAAGAGAGAGAGAAAGAGAAACAGATACATAAGAGAGACACCACAGCATCACTGTCATCCATGGGGCTCTCAGACCTTTAAGGTCACACACTTTACCTGGTGAAATATCTCCTGGTCTCAAGAATGTTTTTTTTTCTTTGAGACTTTACATCTCTAAAGAATGAGCTGTGAATAAACAGTGAAGAGATGTGCATTTCTTTGCCTCCATCTTAACTGAACTATGGCTATCAATACAGTCTCAGTGTATAGTGCTATAGGAGCCCAGGGTACATACTTTGGAATTAGACTGCTTAGACCCAAATTCTG
Organism: Erinaceus europaeus; assembly: GCF_950295315.1. Lineage (NCBI taxonomy): Eukaryota > Metazoa > Chordata > Mammalia > Eulipotyphla > Erinaceidae > Erinaceus > Erinaceus europaeus. The sequence continues at coordinate 153,401,473 of NC_080163.1, forward strand.
ACCCAGTATGTGACCTGGGACAAATGATTTCATCTTGTGCACTTTAGTTTATTCATCTATAATATGAAGATGTTGATAACACTTATTCTAGGAATTTCAGGCAGACTAAGTGAGGTAATAGATGGAAACAGTTTAGAATAGTGCCTAGCATATAACAAATTTGTTTTACTTTATTTTTTGGTTCTTGGGTGAGAACTGGGGCTCGGTGAAAGCACTATGAATCCACTGATCCTGGAGGCCAAAATTTCCAATTTTCTTGGATAGTACAGAGAGGAAATTGAGAAAGGAGGGAGAAATAGAGAGAGGGATAGAAAGATAAGAGAGTTGCAGACCTGCTTCACCACTTATGAAGCATTAACCCTTGCAGGTGGGGAGCGGAGGTTGAACCTGGATCCTTGTGTGGGCCCTTTCACTTAGTATTATATGCGTTTAACCAGATGTGCCACTGCCTGAGCCCCCACAAATTTTACTTTATTTGTTATTATTGCTGTTATTATTACTACTATGATGTGAGTTGTTTGTTTTTCATGACAACAGTTATTGGCTTCTTTACTGAGCATCAGATTTTTAGCAAGTCTTTACAGATGGAGCATTTCAAACTCAGCTGGCTGGTTAGGGCACATAATTGGGGGAGAGGTGTGGCAATGCCAAGTGGCTATACATGTGTACAGAAATGGGCACACCTGCTTCAAGGCACTAGTACCTGACCATGGTGATCATTGCCTTCCTGGAAGGAGGAAAGTTAAGAGCATTGTTCAGTCCCATGGAGTTGTGAAGATTACATTTACTGGTGAAAGCACAGTGGGATGGCCATGATGTCTTTTTAAATTTTTTATTATTTTTATTTATTTGATAGGCACAGTCAGAAATTGAGAGGAAGGGGGCAGAGAGAGAGGGAGAAAGACACCTTCAGCACTGTTTCACCACTCATGAAGCTTTCTACCTGAAGGTGAACCCCTGGCCCTTTCACATTGTAACATGTGCGCTCAACAGGGTACACTAGAACTGGGCCCTCCACCCATGATGTCTTTATGGATGTTGCTCTACAGAGTCAGAGAGTGGCATTATAAAGGCTTATAATTTATGTGATTGTGAGGAATAGATTTAGGGGACCAATTCTAGATAGATATCATGACTTGTTAGCAATCTGAGTGAGGTTATCAGACACTATATAGGATAGACTAAAATGATATAAAAGTTCTTTGTCATCATATGAAAATGAGGATGACAATATTTCACTTGTTTTTTGGAGAAGCATCACTGTCTTTGATTATAAAGAACACACACACATACATTTTTATAGAGAGAAATCAAGAAAAGCAAGAAGATTTCAACTTCCAGAAGAATATGAAGGTGGGTAATTTTAACTACTCATTTTAAACTGCTTTTATCTTCACAAAAACAAAGAAACTGAGCCATTCCAGGTAGCATCACTTGAGAGTGATTACTACAAGAATAGAAGTTGAGATCTGAAAAACTTTTCAAAATAGCCCAAACTCACATGCCTTAGTGTCTTTAAGGTTTGGATAAATGACTGCTGGGAGGTATGCTGTTGATGTGATTGTGTATTTTAATAGTACTCACATGTGGATGAAATGGCCATATCACAGCTTCATGAAATGAGCTTGGATTTTGAGTCCTCAGTGTTTGTAAAGCCTCTCAGTGCTCAAGAGAGAGGTGTGACGCACATGGTCTGTTATACAATGGAGTAGCTATAGTTGTGTCATTGTTTTTTAAAATTGTATTAGTGATCTGATAATGATTAACGAGATTGTAAGGTAACATGGGTACAATTCCATACAATTCCATGTCCCATCCCCTCCATTGGAAACTTCCCTATCCTTTTTCCCTCTGGGAGTATGGACCAAAATTCTTTATGGGATATGGGAGGTGAAAGGTCTGGCTTCTGTAATTGCTGGGCAAGGATGTTGGCAGGTTATTCCATACCCCCAGATAATTGTATAATTCTGAGCATGGCTTTTCTGGCAGGTCTGAATAAATACAAGTCAGGGTATTTAGTTCATGAACACAGAAGAGTTGACTAGTCTCAACTGATGGGATGGGAGCAGCTCTTGGAGCCTCCAGGTAATTCTTCCAAGATTCTTAGAGCCTAGGTATTAGCTTAGAGGGTGGAAACTCAGACTAAATAGTGCTTATGTCAGATTGTATAGCTTTTTAAAATTATAACTTTAGTGGTTTGTGACAAAAGCACTTGGAAATGGGAAGGCCCTGGAGTTTTTTTGTTTTTGTTTTTGTTTTTCCTCTAGAGTTATCGCTGGGGGCTTGGTGCCAACACTACAAAACCACTCCTCCTGGCAGACACTTTTTCCATTTTATTGTGTAGGGCAGAGAGAAATTGAGAGAGGAGGGGAGATAGAGAAGGAAAGGGAAAGAGACACACCTGAAGACCTGCTTCACTGCTTGTGAAGTGCCCCTGCTGCAGGTGGAGAACTGGGGGGCTGGAACTTGGATCTTTGCGCTTCCTACTTTGTGTACTCAACTGGGTGTGCCACCACCTGGCCCTTAATCCCTATCTAAGATGTGCAGATGTCATAAAGTTGTTCAGTGCACAGCTTGCACATTCTAGTATGGTGGCCCTGGCACTGTAGGAAAAGTCTTCCTCTATTTTGTGTAGAGGTTTAATACATTAAAATGAAATACAGAATAGAGTGATACGGCACCAATGCTTTGCTTTCCTTCTTCAGAAAGATTGTGAAAACTTCCCCAAACTACCATTTCTGCCTTTTTCACATCAATGTGTGGTAAACAACTATTTGTATCGCTTATATAAGGAGTGAACTTGTTGGGTGGGGAAAAATTTATAATCACCTAGCCTATAATTTATATCTTAAGAGAGCTATATCCACGTGGAAATTTCCACCTGTGTCTTCTAGCGTTTGCCACCTCTGTGTCTTACACACAGTAAAGCCTGTGCTATGCCAGGTGAGCTATTTCTTGACCTCTCTGTTTGCAAGGCATATTGATTCTTCCCATGAGTTGGCAGGATTCTGGGGTTCTCTCCATTTGAACCTCTCTGTTGTGGTGCATAGCAGTCCTAGATAGAATGATTCTTATGTGGCAGATTGTGGTTAGATAATCTGCTGTAGCTTTTTTTTTTTTTTTTTAATGATAATGTGGTCAGTTCTTTCTAGTTTTGCTCATAATGTGCAGTATGCATGTGGTTTAGATGAGATTTGGCCAGAGCTATACTTTGTTATCAGTAGAGTAGTAAGGTATGGCTAGTGCATTTTTCATTTTTTGATCTTAGACCTTCAGCCATTAAGTTATTATAAAAATGTCTTAAAGCCAAAATCTCACTTCTGATACCAGAAAATAGTACGCATTGGTAGGATGCCTTAATTAAGAACCCATCCAGTTCAAATTCTGGCAGGCTGAAAAGTCTGTCTTCTTTTCTCCTGTTAATCTCCTGTTAATCTGAGCTCAGTCTCTCTCACATTGCTTCCCTAGGTCCATCTTTTTTTTTTTTGCCTCCAGGGTTATTGCTGGGGCTCGGTGCCTGCACCATGAATCCACTGCTCCTGGAGGCCATCCCCCCCCCCCCCTTTTGTTGCCCTTGTTGTTGTAGCCTTGTTGTGGTTAGGTCCATCTTTAATCTGTGAATACCAGCAAGAGGTGGAGCCTGAGGGGAGATTGTGGCAGCATCTATAAAGACCAGTGATTTGAGGATTCTCTAGTCCACAAAAGGACCTTTGGATTTTGGAAATCCCAAGTTGTCTGTAAATACAGTCGTGGAGTAAACTTTCCTATCTAAGGATTTGCATTTTCATGTCCTTAAATTAGTAACTCATGGGAGCTGGGTGCTAGCACAGCAGGTTAAGTGCACATGGCGCCAAGCTCAAGGACCTGAGTAAGGATCCTGGTTCCAGCCCAGGCTCCCCACCTGCAGGGGAGTTGCTTCACAGGTGGTGAAGCAGGTCTGCAGGTGTCTATCTTTCTCTCCCCCTCTCTGTCTTCCCCTCCTCTCTCCATTTTTCTCTGTCCTATCTAACAATGACGACAAAGTCAATAAAAATAACTACAACAATAAAACAACAAGGGCAACAAAAGGGAATAAATAAATAAGCAGAAACATTTAAAAAATTTAAAAAATTATAATTAGTAACTCAGGTGCAAAGGCACTAAAACATTTAGATCTGGTGCTTTTGTTTTTTTTGTGATAAAAAGAAGGCTCAGGAGTAGGGTAGTAGTGCAGTGGGTTAAGTGCACCTGGCGCAAAGCGCAAGGACTGGCATAAGGATCCCAGTTCGAGCCCCCGGCTCCCCACCTGGGGGGGAGGTCGCCTCATAAGCGGTGAAGCAGGTCTGTAGGTGTCTATCTTTCTCTCCCCCCCCAGTCTTCCCCTCCTCTCTCCATTTCTCTCTGTCCTATCTAACAACGATGACATCAATAACAACAATAATAACTGCAACAATAAAAATAAGAAGGCTCAATACCCTCTAAAGAAAAATATATAGATATACAAGTCTTTCCTCTTAATTTCAGGAAATATGTACAAGACTCTACTCACATTATTTCAGATACTTGCATTTTAAAGAAACAAACTAGTATATCAGATTCCCTTTCTCAACTTAATTTGTTCTCCTTATCAAAAAGCAACTGCTGCACATTAAAAAATTGATATCTTTCTACCACAGGCATTTACATTTTTTCACTAGTGATTTAATAATGATTTACAAAATTGCAAGATAACAGAGGTACAACTCCACACTGTTCCTGCCACCAGAGTTCTGAATCCCCAATTCCTCCATTATATGCTACAGCAGTTCTCTTAAGGTTGCAAATATGGGTTAACTATTATTTCTACAACTCTCTCTCTCTCTCTCTATCTATATATATATATATATCTCTATCTATATATATATAGATAGAGATATATATATATATATATCTCTATCTATCTATCTATCTATCTATCTATATATATATATATATCTATATATATAGATAGATAGAGAGAGAGAGAGAGAGAGAGAGAGAGAGTATATATATATATGTATATTCCTCCAGGGTTATTGCTGGGGCTCGTTGCCTGCACTGAAAATCTACAGCTTTTGGAGGCCATTTTTCCCATTTTTGTTGCCCTTTTTGCCCTTGTTGTTGTTATTGTTGTTTTTGCTGTTGTTGTTGTTAGATACGACAGAGAGAAATTGAAAGATGAAGAGAAGACAGAGGAGGGGAGAGAAAGATAGACACCTGCAGACCTGCTTCACTGCTTGTGAAGTGAACTGGGATCCTTAAGCAGGTCCTTGCACTTTGTGCCATGTGCACATAACCTGCTGTGCTACTGCCCATCACCTCCCCACCTTTTTTTTTTTTTTTTTAAACCAAAGCACTGCTCAGCTCTGGCTTATGGTGGTGTGGGGAGATTGCACCGGGGACTTTGGAGCCTCAGGCATGAAAGTTTCTTTGTATAACCATTATGCTACCTATCCCTGCCTTGTCTATATTTGCCCCCCTTTCTTTTTCTGTGGTCCCATCTTCTCTTTCTAAGTCATACATACACCTATTCTTTTTGGGGTGCAGGAGGTGGGAATTCTGGCTCCTGTAGTTGCTTCTCTGCTGGACAGGGGCTTTAGCAGGTCAGTCCATACACCAACTTACCACAGGCATTTGTTCATGATTAAAGACAACTGTGTAGTCATTCAAAAGACATACAAACTATTGCAACATCCTCACAATCATAGAAACAATATATAAAGCAAAAATGAGGGGGCCTGGCAGTAGCACAGTGGGGTAAGTGCACATGGTGTGGACTGGCTCAAGGATTCCAGTTTAGTCCCTGCTCCCCACCTGCAGGGCAGAGGTCACTTCACAAGCGGAGAAGCAGGACACAAAAGAATAACAAATCATATGTGTGTTAGGTATTACAGTAACTGTCATGTAAATGCTGAATAATTTCTTAGTTAAAAAAACTGTTTAGTTTCAGTGGACATTGCCTTATAATGGTAAGCATATCTAGTCTGTGGCATGTTGGCATCTAATCTTGATAATTTCCCAAGAAAGACTACAAAATAATTATCTGTTCTACTGATGATATTAATTCACTTACTGAAAGATTAAAAATGATCCTAAATGCAATAAAAATATACAAAGTTCATGTGAGTAGATTTAAATTATATACAAATAAGGTCCTACTAAAATGGGTTAGATGATACTAATAGGATAATCAATCAATAAAATAAAATAAAATAAAATAACAATAAAAATAGCATTTTGGTCCATACTCCCATTAGGGGAGAAATGATAGGGGAAAGATGAACAGAGGTCTCTGAACTCTAACTCCATCAAGACCCAGAGAAAAAAGAAGAAAAAAGAAGGACATTTGGAAGTAGTAATAAGTATATGTGTGACTTGGAAAGGAAAGGGAGACCATGTGAAAAAATGTGTGTATATATGTATATATATATATACACATAAATATAGACCATTATAGAAATAATAGCCAACCCATATCTGTGACCTTGGGAGAATTACTGTAGCTTCCAGTTGAGAGAATGGGGATACATAACTCTGGTGGTGGGCATGGTGTGGAATTATTTCCCTGTTATATTACAATTTTATAAATCAATATTAAATCACTAACAAAATAAAAATTAAAAAATGGAAAGTCAGTGGAAGGAGTGACCATTACGGGTGGGAAAGGTTTCTTGAGTGTTACAGATGGTCTGAGAGGTGGGATTTGGACTATGGAGCTGAAAGAAATCAGGTGAGCTCAGTGGAAAGCATAAAAGCTTCAGGTAAAAAAAGATCTAAGCAGTAACTTCAAGGACTTGTATGGTACTGTGGGAAGGCTCATACAAGTATCTTTTCTGGAATCATGATTGGGCACTATATATATCTGTCCTATACTTGCAAAGAATATGATACACTACTTTTTAAAAGAACACCTCAGGGGCCAGGTGGTGGCATGCCTGTTTGAGTGCACATATTACAATGGAGAAACCCAGCGTTGAGCCCCTGGTCCCCACCTGCAGGGGGAAGCTTCATGAGTGGTGAAGCAGGGCTATAGGAGTCTATCTCTTTCTCTCTATCTCCCCCTATCCCTCTCGATTTCTGACTATCTCTATCCAATAAAGAAAGATAATAAAATAAAATAAAGTAAAAAGCCAACACCTCAGAGTTTCAGTGGGGGAGCTACATTTTCTCTCATCAGTCCTTAACTAGGAAAAGAAGAGAGCATCTAGGCAGTAGGCAACTCAGGTATTTGTCTATTAATGTAAACAGGGCTAGCCCTATAAATACAGAGGAAGAAACATTTAAAGGAAAGAAACATTTAAAGAAACATTTAAAGGAAAACTCTGGGAAGCTTTTTTTTGAAGAAAATATCCTCCATGCCAGTCATTGGGAATCTTTACATGAATAGGTTTTTTTTTGTTTGATTGTTTTAAAATAAACTCTTAAAAATTTACTTAAAATATTTTAAATAAAATATTTTAAATAAAAATATATTTAAAATATATTTAAAATATTTTAAATAAAAAATATTTTAAATAAAAAAATGTATACTGCTACCTTGGCTATTAGTTGAAGTTATTCTTGCCAAGATTTTCCAAAACACCTCTCAAATTATCTTTCCTCCAACTCAGAGACATTCATAGATATGTTTTAACTTTTCCCCTGATAAATATCTCCTACAAGTTTAGCAGAAGCAAATGGTCAAATATTAAGGAAAAATATTGAAACTGGGAATTTTAATCTGTTTTACCTAGGAAATATAAGGAAAGTGAAGTTTTTCATCTGTGCTCTCTTTCCTGCATTCTTTTTTGAAAATTTTATTTTTAAACATTTATTATTATTGGGTAGAAGAGTGGGAAGAAATGAAGAGGGTCTCTTCCCCTAATTCTCAGGTTATGTCACCACTGAGTAAATGACTCTTTTCATATTTTTCATGAGAAAAGGTATGAATGACTAAATGTGGTCAGATTGAAGAAGCACACATCAAATACATATTCAGATCCTCTAGGTAGACACATTTAAGATAAAAAAAAAAAAAACCCTCATAACTGAAGACAATTGTCTGACTGTACTTAGATGAAAAACTTGTGATGCAAGAATACCATGTATGTAAAGAAGTCCTTCTCTCATCAGAAGGACTCCCAAGGTGACTTGCTATTATCTGTCTTAAGAAAATTGCCTTCTTTGTCATGACTCAGTTTTCCCATCCATGGAATAAACACAGTACAATTCTGCTTTGTTGTGACTCCTCTGTGGCTCCATTACTCTCCAGATAATCCCTTATTCTATGGTCTCAGCTCCTTATGAAGTTTTCATGTTAGTTCTTTTCCTGCCAGTTGGTCCCAACTTCTGAACATGAGAAATACTACCTCCCCCCATCCCATGTCTCTCTGCCTTGAGAGTTGGCTTCCTATCTTGGCTATTCAATGAGCTGCCTCAAAGCTCCCCACCCATGCCTCTTTTGGCCTTTAAGTAGTTTTGTCACATGCACAGATAATTCCTGGTCTTCAGTTCTTCAATTTGAAAGACCTGGAATGTGTTTCATTTTCTTGGCTAAACTCTGCCTATTATAGATACCAAACCCACAGAACATTGCAACATTGAGTTTATTAAGCCTGTTGTTTTGTATATACCCTGAAATGTAGGTGGTCAGTAAGTGGCAATGATCAACATTGATCTCAACAATGATTCTGAGAGTATAGTGTTTCGATTAAGTGCTTTTTTTTTTTTTGTACTCTTAGTAGTTACAACATGATATCATTTAGAACAGAGAAATCTGAAATGGACATGCCTGCTAGGGAAGACTATTGAGTGTCTGTGGCTCATGTGCAGTTTCCAGTTTCCATAGAAACCAAGCAAAGAAAATTTGCTAAAGGAAGCCTAGAAAATAACTAGATTCATATCTGTATGATTATGTCTCAAACCCTTTAACATACAAGCAGACTGTTATTACTATTATCTTATTGTTTATTTAATACCTTTTTTCTTGTAAGATGCGGTAGGCATAGAATATTTTTTTTGATGCACAAGGTGACACAAAGTAGAGGATTTCTTTGCCATGAGCACATTCTCTATCATATCTCCAATAGCAATGCTTCCTAGTCCTCTGTTATTGTGTTTATCTGCCAAATTACTGGTTAAAACTAGCTCTTGCCACTCTGTGAATATTTAGAAGTTATTTATTGTCTGCTGTGGAAATATAGGAGCAAAGAACAACAACAACAAATACTAGGTTGAGTAAAATCCTAGAATGAAGGTGGGAACAAATTGAGATCTTAATTGACATCCTGAAATTACACCTCAGCTAGCACAGATATTAAATTCTTCTGCACCGAGAATGGTTGTGAATTCCTAGGTCAGTTGATTACAGACCAAATTGTCAGAATGTCTTCTTTTGCTATCAGAATTCAGAATTGATGGTAGGGATGAGAAAGACAGTTCTGAGTCATGCTTGCCAGAATTTGAATCAATAACCAGGCAATCTTTTTTCAATTTCTAAGTAATTTTACATATTTTCTTTAAAATTATTTTGAGAAGGGAGCAATTGAGGGAATGAGAAAGGAATGCAAGCACCTAGAATATCAAGATTAGCATCCCTATCTTTCTGTGCAGAAAGAGGGTTGCAGGTGTCTACCAGAGAAAGCAGAAGGGTGATAACCAAGTAAAAGCTTTGTTACCGCTCCTCCTAGACCAGTGGCCTGCCTTGAATGGTTCATTGTTAAGTCAGACTTCCCTCAGCAGTATAGGGCACAGAGAAATAAAAAGCAAGCAGAGGAAATAAATCCCAGTGGCTAAAAAGAAGCATATATATTGGTCTCTGCCACCAATTTCTGACACAGGGCATCTAAAGCCCTTCTAAATTGGAATGTTAGGAATATCTTCTGTTCTAACATTTAGTTTTTGACCTCAGTTCCTGACACAAAACTCCCAAGACCTTTGTAATTTCCTGAGTAAATGAATCTGTTTGACACTAAGCTCCCAAATCCCTTGAATTTCCTGGGTGATAAGACTGTCTTTTGTTCTGATGAAGTGACTTGTGGTAGTCTCCTGGAAGGGGGCTTGTCACCAGAAAGACCAAATCATGTCTGAAGTTGGAACTTCAGCCTTAACCTCATTGTCTAGAGAGGAGAGAAAGGAGCGGTACTGGAAATAGAATTAGTAATTCATTATATCTGTGCCATGAAGTCTACATAAAAATCCCACTAATACAGGTTTTGGAGAGCCTTGGATTTAGTATATACTAGGAAAGTGTTTCACTCCAACTACACAGGATGCAGAAGTTCCTGTACACAGTGTGCTTCCAGACCTCTTTCTGTGTATTTTTTTCACCTGGTTGTCCATCTGTATCTGCTATCATTTCCTTTGTTAGACAATCAACTGGTAAACCTACGTAAGCATTCTAAATGCTGTTCTGACAAATTGTTTAATCCAAGGAGGGGGTAGGGATTGTTGGAACCTCTAATTTGTAGATAAGTCAGGCATAAGTTGTGGATAAACTAGGTTTCTACTACTTACAATTGGCATCTGAAGCAGGTGGTAATCTTGTGGGACTTGAGCTCTTGATGTAATGAAAAAGATAAATCTTATACATCTGGTGTATAACCATGGAGGAGAAATAGGAGTGGTTTTTTTTCTTTTTTTTCCATTTAAATTCCCTTGAAGACCTGTTATTAGATTACAGTAAGACTATGAAGGACAGGTTAGCAGAGTGAAACACTTCAGGCTTGGTGTTGGAAGCTCTGGAGCTAACTTGCTTCTGTCATTCTGTCATGTTTGAGCTATGTGATCCTGGAAAATCACTTCTATTCATTAATTTGTTTTTTTTTTTCACATAGAACTTGGAGCAGAGAGAATATAGCATAGTACAAATCATCACCAGAACTATCAAGCTTATGAGCTTGATACTTATACAAACACCAATATACTCATCAGTCAATATTTACTGAGTACTTATTCTAAAACCAGTATTATTATAATAATGGCATCATAAAAACAATTCAGAGTACTGTTTCCATACAGGCTGACTGTGGGAGTGGGGAGAATTAGAGAGAGAAAGAGAGAGAGGGAGAGAGATATTGAGAGATTGAGAGATTGAGAAGAGTGCTCTAATGTTTCCCCGATGATAGTAGAGGAACTTTAGATTAAGAACCCCAAGCTCTATCTCAGGGGACCTGGACTATTAGTGGGAAGCAATTACAGAAGCCAGACCTTCCACCTTCTGCAACCCACATACTTCCAGAGGGATAGAGAATAGGAAAGCTATGGGGGGGGGGGGGATATGGAGATCGGGTGGTGGGAATTGTGTGGAACTGTACCCCTCTTATCCTATGGTTTTGTTAATGGCTCCTTTCTTAAATAAAAAAAAAAAAAAAGATCCCCAAGCTCAGTGTACCATATTAACTTTCCTTAATCACCCCTCTCTGTTTTGGCATAGCCTTTCTTGGCCATCTGTAAATGCTCTTCAAAGGATCAGTTAATTACCTTCCTTCCTCTTTATTTTCCTTCCTTCTTTCTTTCTTTCTTTCTTTCTTTCTTTCTTTCCTTCCTTCCTTCCTTCCTTCCTTCCTTCCTTCCTTCCTTCCCTACATTTCTTCTTTAATCTTGGACACTTTTCTACCTGTTGCTTCTGTGATCATAGACAAGAGTTTTGCCTCTGGTTAAAATTCCTAAGAATCATCCAGTATTTTCCCCATGTTCCTTCTTCCTACCAAGGGCCTAAAAGTCAAATGCTTTCAAGTACTTTCTGTTTTGTAAAAAAGGACAGCTCTATACTTTATTGTTGAAGTAAATAATATGGAATTATATGAGAATACAGGGGTGGAAGTTTCCATCAAGAAGGACTTGGTTGCCATGACATCCTGATGTGATGACCAGAGAGTTACTCCAAGGAGAGTCATTCCAAAGGGCCAAGGAAACTCTGAAACCTGCTATCACTTATGTTCTTTCGTTGCAGTGTTCTTCACAATTACCAGTGAGCTAATCCTCCCAACAGGCCTGATGAGGTGGATCCATTCCTTTTAGAGCTCAATATTATTGTACATTTTTGACTTATTATCTTATCAATTCAGTTACTCCATATTTAAAATGTCATCAGTGTCCTCTCAAAGCAATATTCCACTTTGTGGTTATGAATTTGAATTACTTGTGAAATGCTGGATTTGTTTTTTTTCCATAAAGGTCCAAGTCAAGTAAGTGGCCTAAGAGACATAGAGGGGTTACACATCATCAACATTCAGTTACTCAGTTGTGAGAACTCAAGTAACAAGTGTTTGGCAGCAACTCAAGAGACCAGAGCCTACTCACTGATAACCTTGGAAAATTACTTCTTTCTTTTGCACATTTGTAAAATGGAGAGCAGAATAATTCTCTTTTTTTCCTTGATTTCTTTCTTTTCAGAGTTGTTAGGATAAAATGAAGTCATAGCTATGAATATCCTTTGAAAAGAAATGTGATAGAGAAATAAAATGCAAGAGGTGATAATGGTAGTGTGTATCAAAGCAGTGATCAACTAGCTTTCTTTCTGATAAGTAATTTGGACCTCAGACTACAAGCAGATGGGCTCAACAGCATGTCTAACTGGCTGGTTTCAAGAGAATGGAAGTCTTCCTTGTCAAACATGAAGACATTAAAACTCTCTTGATCTCAGACTTTGTGAAACTGGTCAGATCAAGAAGCTAGAACTTGAGGACTTTCATAAGGTAATCAACCTGTTCCATCTTCCCCCCCTAACTTTTGCTGTAGAGGAAGCCCCATATTTATACCCTTATCAAGACTGAGCAGGTTTGATTTGGGTGGTGATGTACATGGTGAGTATACACATTACCATGCACAAGGATCCGGGTTCAAGCTCCTACAGGTAGGAGCCTTTGCAAGTAGTGAAGCAGTGAGGCAGAACTGCAGGAGTTTCTCTCTGTGTTTATTTTTATTTTATCTTATTTTATTGCCTCCATTGTTCTCTCTGGAGCTCTGTGAAAGCACTGTGAATCTACTGCTCTTGGTGGCTAGTTTTTCCTCCCCTGCCTTTTCAATAATTTTTTCTTATTGGACAGAGAGAAATTGAGAAGGGAGAAGGAGATAGAGAGGGAGAGAGAAAGATAAATGCTTGCAGACCTGTTTCGCCACTACTGAAGTACCCCCACTACAGGTGGGAAGTAGGGGCTTGAACCAGGATCCCTGTGCCATTCCTTGCTCCAGTCCTTGTGCTTACTATTATATGTGCTTAACCAGATGCCCCACTGCTTGTTGCCCCTCTCAGACCCCCCCATCTTCCCCTTCCATCTGTTTCTCAGTCTCTATCAAATAAACAAAAAAACAAATAAAATATTAAAGGGAACAAAACACAGAGCAGGTCCAGGATAGACTTCAGTCAGCTTTCTCAGGCCTGGTTCAGTCCAGAGTGGGACAAAAGATTCTTGATTCACAGTGGGTCAGTGATGCAGAGAAAAACACAGGCTCATGCTGGTCTTCCAACTCCTAGTTATATATATTTTGCATCTGGCATTATATATGCCTTTAGAATTGGTTGTATACATTCCCTGTAAACTGCCTATAAGCTGTCACATTGTTCTTAATATAGATTGAATGAATTCTATGCATCCAAAGTATACTGATTGAGAAAGTGTCTGGAGGATTGGGATTAGTGATGATTTGCAGAATATATTAATTGGCAACCCAGGGACTTCATATTAAAAAATAAGACTCTAGACCTATATCTTAACAGAGATGCATAGCTTTTGGTTTTGATATTTTAATTCAGGAGGTGACTGTCACATTAATTAGTTTATAAGGAGTCAAGGTAAAGTTTCCTTTCCTTTTACTTTTTCATTCATTATTCCCAACCTTTTCATTCTTTCCTCATACTAGGAAACTGCTAAAATGTGTTGCAAGTATGACCCCTTGGAGATGTTTATTTTCTTAAGAGCATACAATGTTGTTTCGTATATGTGTGGGCTTTTATTTCTAAAATTATCTGGAAAGACATTTAAAACTTATATTTAATAAGTATGTTAACTTGTTGTTAAATTCGGAGGCTCCAGCAGGCCAGGCTAGCATCGTGGTGGTAGACAGAGACAGAGACTCAGGTACACACGGCTGGGCTGAGAAGCTGCAGTTTAATCTTTATTCACTGCTTTATATCACCACACCATGTGCTTCCCCATCATTCTCCCTCCACTGCTGCTGCTGGGACTCTGGACGTCCTTAGCATAGGGGGCAGGGAGAAAGCAGGGTGTGAAACTAGCAAGGGCCAAACCAATTCTCTCAGAGGTCGGGGGGAAGGGGAGCAAACCAATATGAAACATACCAACAATTACCCCTTCTGTTTTTAACTAAATGACCACAGTATCAGGGGTGTGGGGTGAACAGAAACCTATATCGTACAGGCATTTTCAAAAAACTGGCACACACATGGAGAAACATGTAAGCGGGCAACAAGGACCAGTGTGCTGCTAAGGGAAGGCCTGAGGGGGCCATTTTTTGCCTCTGTGGGCAAAGCTTTATCAGCTAAAGAACCTTTGCTGCCTCTGGGGGCTTTTGCGTCGATGAGTATTTTTTTTTCTCTGTGGGCATTACCTAGCATGGGGGCGGGGAAGTGGCCTAGAGTCACAAGGCAGCTGGCTGCAGTCAGTCTTTGAGAAACCCAGCAGCATACAGGGAAGCTGCTAGTTTTGTGCAAAGTGTCCAAGAGTTGTACCAGTGAGTCTGATAGAAATGCGAGGCCAAAGCAGATGTCCACCAAAGAATTGTACATCTGTCTCGATGGGGAATGTCAGCTATTGGAATTCTGCTTTTCTGTAGAGAACTTGAAAGCTGCAATTCACTTACTTATGAAACAAAACTTGTAGCAGGTTAGAAGTTTACCACAATTGATAACTCTATTACAATTGTAAGTCCCTTCCAGCACGATTCCAAGATTCCAAGGCTATTTAAAGTTCAAACAATAAAATGTGGAAAGACAAACATGAACCATAGAAAGAAAAAAGCCTCAGGCATGAGAATTATTAGCATAACCATAGCAGCCTAACATTTCTAATTGAGAAGGAATTTGAGACTTTTACATATCAACAACGTCTTTTTAACCATTTGTTACACCCATTCAAGATGGAGACACACCCTAGGTGTGCGCAGGTTTTTTTTTTTGACCAACTTAGTTAAAATATATTGATTTTTAACTAATTTTTACCTCAGACTTTAAATGTAAGTTAATTTTATCTTTATGAGAATTACGTTGAAAACCTTTTTCATTTAACTTTGCCTGGTAAGAATTTAGCCTTAAACTTACATTTTTAACCTTAAAGTTACTGTTTACCAAACTTTAAACACATAACATGGTCATTAATACACAAGGAGAGAAACCTTTGTTACGAAGACATGTCATTTTAAACACGAATTTAGATCTGTACTGTCTTAGTTGTTGGGGGCTCACCATCCGGAGGTGGGGCCTCCCACGCAGCTCCACTTCTAGTAATTGTTGGTAGCGATCTCTGCACGAATCTCTTCGTATTCTAGCTCGTCTGCCTTCAGACCCGAGCTGAGGATCTCGGCCAGGGGGCCCAGTTTCGGCAGGGAGCCCGCGGTCTCCGGGGGGTCTGGGATCTGCCCAGACTTCATAGCAGGAGGGCAGGCAGGCCAGCCATGCAGAAGGCGCAGGCTGAGGTGCCACAGGGTGGCGGCCAGGATAGGCTGCCACGGCCCTGCCCCATGGCCCTGCCATGTCGGCTGAGCAGCGTGGAGGGAGCCAGCACCCAATGCCTCACGCCACACGGTGGAAAGCTGGCTCATGTGGGCTGGCGTTGGGCTCCTGCAGGCTGGCGTTGGGCGGAAACCACAGAGTGGTCCAGAGATAAATCTTCCAGAAACAGCGAAACAGTCTCGTGAAGAAAGGGCAGAGGCCTTTGGAGATCTCTTCACAAGCAGAAGAGAAGGCCATAGTACATAGGTAGCCAAATTGTCTTCACTTATCTGAGAGATGCGCAGGTCAGGTCCATGTGGGCGCCATTTGTCGTTAATGTTCGGGGGCGCCAGCAGGCCGGGCTAGCTTTGTGGCGGTAGACAGAGACAAAGATTCGGGGACACATGGCTGGGCCGAGAAGCTGCAGTTTAATCTTTATTCACGAGCGGGCAAATCACCACACCATGTGCTTCCCCATCATTTTCCTCTAGCGGGGTGCTGCTGGGACTCTGGACGTCCTTAGCATAGGGGGCGGGGAGAAAGCGGGCACGAAACTAGCAAGGGCAAACCAGTTCTCTCAGAGGTCGGGAGGAAGGGGAGCAAACCAATATGAAACATACCAACATTAACTAATACTTGGCATTGCACAGCTTTCTAATTTTTGTAGGCTTTTTGAGTGTAAAGTTGTCTCTTACTATTTTAATTTGCATTTATGTAATTGTGTTATTACTAGTAAGATTGGGGATCTAATTTACCCTCCTATTGGGTGACTTTCTAGAATGGTTTGCCTTGACTAGTTGAGGATTTTTCTTGTTCTTCTAGCATAGTAGTACTAAGTACCCCTTTCACTCTAAAGATATCTGGGTTTGGTTGATGAATGGTATCATTACTCTCCCCTTTTGTGATTTGTCTCTTCATATCCTTTGTCTTTTTCCTTTTGTTGGACTTAATATTATAATGTGGATATCCTTGTTAATGTGATGAAAAATTCTTCTTATTTGCCACTTATCTGTCAACTTTATGGAGCTTCAGTCAGTCATTAGTTCTCTGAAGTAATCAAATCCATTATTTTTGCATATGTTTAATGATTCAGAATTTAATTCAAAAAGTTCTTTTGAACTTGAGTCACAAAAATATTCCATAAATTTTCCACATAGTTTGATCCTTAACTTATTTGAGCTTTATCTTTATGTATTATGTGAAGCAGGGACTGCCTTCATTTTTCTTTATATAGTCAGTTTTCTCAGTAACCTTTATAAATATCTTATGCTTTCCTCACAGGTTTATGATACCTTACTAATATATACCATTTTTTCAGAATTCCCTACTCTGTTTCATTTCTTTCTTTCTCTGATTTTGTCATTACCAGTATTTTAAATACTTTTTTGCCTTACAGCATATCTTAATGTCTGATAGAAATGTTACCCTCTTTAATCTCAAATTGACTTTGCTATTAATATACTATTATTTTTCCATTTAAATTTTACAGTCAAGTCCCCCCCAAATTTTCTTCCCAAAGTTCTTTTTAATTGGGGTCACATTGAAATTATGGATTAATTTAGTAAGAATTGACATTTTGTAATATTATATATTATTAGTATTGTGGTCTATCTCCACTTTTTATGTCTTTTTCAATACCCCTAATTGTTTCTGACTTTTGAAAATATGAAAATTTTATATATACATTGTAAGATTAATTTAAAGCTATTTGTTTTTGTTTTGTTGCTTTTTCAAATGATCTCTTTATTTCCCACTAGAGTTTTCTATTGGCTGGTGCTAGTTTGAACTATTTTTATTTTTCCCATAAAAAAAGCAATACAATAGTTTGTCACACTCTCTCATCCCTCTCCCTTGGTGACCATACACGTTTACAGCGTAAGGGGATAGGGTTGACTGTGTGGTTTGAACAATACTGAAACAAAAATGCCAGTATTTTATATGGAACTTTGAAGCATAGATATTTAATCAAAGTTTTTTTTAATTAATTGAACTAGCTAGCTGTGGATATCAAGTCAAGTCCATCATAGGAATATAGTGCTTCAGAGTTGGAATGATATCAAGTCATCTAATTTACCCACTGAGTTCTTTGTCCTCTTTATGGCCTAGTAGATCCATGTCTGTCCGGCTGGTGCTTGAATATCTCAGGAACAGGACATTTACTGTTTAAAAAAAAAAAATATATATATATATATATATATATATCTTTTGGTACTTTTTCTTTCACTTGTGCAGTAATGTTCTATCACTTTTTTAAAATATTTTTTTAAATCTTTTTTTTATATTTATTTTATTTATTTATTCCCTTTTGTTGCCCTTGTTGTTTTATTGTTGTAGTTATTATTGTTGTTGTCGTTGTTGGATAGGACAGAGAGAAATGGAGAGAGGAGGGGAAGACAGAGAGGAGGAGAGAAAGACAGACACCTGCAGACCTGCTTCACCACCTGTGAAGCGACTCCCCTGCAGGTGGGGAGCCGGGGTTCGAACCGAGATCCTTATGCCGGTCCTTGTGCTTTGCACCACCTGCGCTTAACCCGCTGTGCTACAGCCCAACTCCCATTCTGTCACCTTTTTACCACCTCTCTCTCTCTCTCTCTGTGTATTCATTCTGCATAGCACTTTTTGATTTTATATTGTAGTAAAGTGTTTATGTATTTGTTGTATCTACAGTTTTAAGACTACCCTAGAAGGGGCTGTAACTTAATGGGTTTTTTTTTTGGTATTCTCTGACATATCTGTAGTATACAGTATTATCCAAAATATGTTGAATAAAGGAATATAGAATACCTCTTATGTACCTCTTCTGATTGTCTTACTGCCCCTATATCCTCAGTTATTTGTCCATTTCAGAGTCTGTCCTTCTCTGAGAACTACTAGAAATTGTGATACTACAATCACTAGCTCAGTTAGGGTCCATTTTTTTTTCCTCCAGGATTATCACTGGGGTTTGGCTCTTTTTTCCTTCTATTTTATTCAGTATG
Source organism: Erinaceus europaeus (assembly GCF_950295315.1). Classification (NCBI taxonomy): domain Eukaryota; kingdom Metazoa; phylum Chordata; class Mammalia; order Eulipotyphla; family Erinaceidae; genus Erinaceus; species Erinaceus europaeus. Next base: position 153,420,097 of record NC_080163.1, read on the forward strand.
GCAGAGAAATTGAGAGGGGAGGGAGAGATAGAGAGGAAGAGAGAAAGCTTGACACCTGCAGAGCTGCTTGACCATTCATGAAACATTCTCTTCAGGTGGGGAGTAGGTGCTTGAACCCAGGTCCTTTTATGGGTTCTAGCATGGCTTCTTGCACATAGTAAGTACTATGTGCATTTAACTGGGTACAACACCCTTGGGTCCACATGTTTTTATTTCCTGAGGGCCATGGTTTTCTTGCCTGGTTAAGCCCTGCTCCCTCTCCTATGCCTGTTACTATGCAACTAGACCAACCAGCTGTGCATGTAAGGCATTTGATGACTTCTGTCACATCTACTACTATACCAACTGCCTTGTCCAAGTGTGTTGCTAAGTAGTTGCTAACAAGAAAGATGATGCAACCTGAAAGTGCAAGGAATTTACTCTATTTATGGTTAATTAAAAAAAATTTTTTATTAGGAATTATTGGTTTATAATAAACAGTAAAACACAACAGTTTGAGCATGCATAATACTTCCACATAACAATACAACCCCCACTAGATCCTCCTCTGCCATCATGATTAAATTTGATCAGTGGAAACAGGTAACAGAAGATGAACATCTCTTCCTTAATTCCTTCTGCAGACTCTTTTAAAGTACAGTTTTTTCATCCTCTCTGTTTGAGACAGCCTGTGTGGCCCATAAGTGAACCTAACAAATGACCAGTGTCTCTTTTGGTCTCCCAGTGATGTATCCCTCTGTATATCTATTCATCACATGGCATTCTTCTGTTGTCTCAATTTTCCATTTTCCCTTTCTCTCTTTTCCTTGGGATTTCACCTTTCAGAGTTTCAGCATTTAATCTCCACATCAGGCTCTCTGTCATCTAGGTATGAGGTAGGATAAGGATATGTAGATAAGAATCTCTAAGTCATTTATAGACAGAACTTAAAAAAAAACAAGAACAGAAAGGGGAGACACTCAACTCTCCAGCCTATGTCTTCCTCCATCCTCATGCATCAGGACTTGAGTGACACCTTCTCTCCCCACTATCAAGTCTTTTACTTTTGGTGCAATATACCAAACCAGTCCAAGTTCTACTTTGTGTTCCCCTTTCTGTTCTTATTTTTCAACTTCTTTCCATGAGTGAGATCATCCCATATTCGTCATTCTCTTTCTGGCTTATCTCAGTTAACATGATTAGGCTGAGAGTGAGAGTGTTTTGCTGAAAACTGAGAAATTTTACACATATACCAACAGCTGTATCCACTGTAAACCATTAATACCCGAATTTTTTTTTTTTAAAAGGGAGGTGGCATAATGTAAAACTTGGCCTGGTTGGTGTACTGAACCAAAGGATCCCTTGGGAGGAGGACAGGGAGAGGGGTAAAGGCAGGGGAGGAGGGTGGTAGTGGCTTTCAGGTCCTGGTTTACAATGATGGACCTAATTTGGGTGAGAGTATTTTGCAGATACCTATCTGGATGAGAAGAGAAATTGTACTCAAATGCCAATAACTATACTATAAGTCATTAATTTTCCAATAAGAAAACATTCTAAGCCTTCAAGCTCATAGAAATCTTTTAAGAGTATGGCTTCAGCTTTCATTGTATTGCCAACCCCAAAATAGTGCTATTTTTCCTAATTCTTTCTCCCCCTTCAAAATGTTGATCTGTTTGTCTTCCTGAAAATTCTCATAACTACCTCTACTTTGTTAATATCCTTCTCAAATATGTTGTTGAAAATGGAGTACCACAAACAATATAAACTTGTGTTCTAAAAGAAATGGAACCTGAAATCATGTTGACCTTGCATTTGAAAGCAAAAGAAATACAGGTAAATTGAAATGAGAGTGGGTGCTCTATATTAGGAAGACTTCTAATGATAATAATTATTATTGGGATTTAAGGAACAAAGAGTATTTAGGTAGATAGGGAGAAAGGCATTTTTTTTGGAAACCTTTTATAATGGTATTTGACATAGTATATTCTTTTTTATAGAACATGTTCATTTTATTTATCTTATGAGACCCTAACAACCACTAGGTAGTACAAGTATTATTTGTCTTCCCAATTTACACACATTCTCATAGGTTCAATAATATTAAGTTACCTCAGTATTTCATTGCTAATAAGTGACATGATAAAGATTTTAACATGTCTGCAAACAGTCAGTATTATAAAATACATTTTAATACAGTTACACAAGGTGGACACATTAATTTCAAACATTTCCCACTGATAAACTAAAGGGCAGTTAATGAATTAAGCACCAGGGTTTAGGAACATCAAGGCAGCCTGACTAACACTGTTCCCAGAGAGAATGACATCAGCTTGTTGTTTCCCACCACACTCTAGATACTGAATCTAATTCCAAAAAGGTGCCCTATAAGTGGGAGACATTAGTAACTAACATTTGACCTCATGATATAAGCAAGCTAAGTGAAATTAAAGACAATCAAAGTTGCAAATGTTTACTGTACTTGTACTGTGTACCAGACAGAAAAGCTGGAGTCTATATAATGGAGAAAACTTAGATGCTTAATGAAACTAGGATCACTCACAGAATAGCAAGAGGACAATACAACAGGGTATAATGAGTGTCATAAAGAATGGTAGAGACTGAAAATGCTACAAGGGCTAGGATATCTGTATGTTATAGCTATTAAGGGTGGTAAAAAATTGAGTTAGGCCTTTGACCTTAGCAGTGACACTATTATGGTTCTTGCTGTGTGACCACCCATAGGTTCCCATTTATCTCTTAGACTTTTCTTTTCAAGCAAAGAATCATCCTGCCAAGGATTGAAGGCAGAAAATAAATAGCCATGTCTTATAGCCTAAGGAAGAAATGTTAAGAATTGATGACCTAACATGATTCAATCAATATCACTAAGCAACAACCAGTGATAGATTTTATCTAGTTATTTCCCTGAGTCTTGTAGTGGAGAAGCAGTTGAGACATCCTCAGCTGCCTTCTCTAGTATATCTGCCATTGCTTAGTTCATATTCTAATTGTCGGTGAATGAATTATAATAATGGTCAACAATAGTTCCTCTGTCTATATCTTCTATTCTCATCTATTTAGTCATTACACAATTGAAGTTTTCTCTCTCTCTCTCTCTCTCTCTCTCTCTCTCACACACACACACACACACACACACACACACACACACACACACACACACACACTCTACTCTATCTGAAAACAGTCAGCTTGAAGCAGTGTTACCCTAGTAACAACAACTTTTTTTTTGCTTTAAACTACTGAAATTTAGAGGTCGTTTGTTATACAGCAATAGCTAACTGATATGTTTATCATCTTATCACCTTACTAAAAATATAATCTAGAACTACATACGTTATGTAGGATAAAGTTCAAACTCCTTGTGATAGTATTACATACTCTTCAAATTTTTCTGTAGCCTCAGCTGCCACATTATCCTCCCTCCCTTCTCATTCTATCTTTGCTATTCACCAAACCTGTTAAGGATTTTTCTCACCTCAGTGCCCTTCTCTGTCTAATTGAAAGGTTGTCATTCTTTTTATTCTTCTTGCTTTTTTAAAAAAATTATTTATTCCCTTTTGTTGCCCTTGTTGTTGTAGTTATTATTGCTGTTGTTACTGATGTCGTCCTCATTGGATAGGACAGAGAGAAATGGAGAGAGGAGGGGAAGACAGAGAGAGGGAGAGAAAGATAGACACCTGCAGACCACTTGTGAAGCGACTCCTCTGCAGGTAGGGAGCCGGGGGCTCGAACCCGGATATTTACATTGGTCTTTGCGCTTTGCTTCAGGTGCCCTTAACCCACTGCACTACTGCCCAACTCCCTTTTTTCTATTCTTTATACTCTCGTCTCCTCTTCCACCATCACCTTTTACTCTTTAGGTAGCCTTAACTGTATTGGCAATGTACACTAGCTTGTTTCCTCATTATGCTTTATTTGTTCAATTTATATCCTTATATTGCAAACATGGATGAAATTATTTAGTGCTTGTCTTTTTCCTTCTGAATTATTTCACTTTGCACAGTACCCTGGAACTTCTTTTATTGTACTGTGAATGACGAAGTTTTACATTTAAAAAGATAGATGAATGGTATTCCGTTGTGTAAATGTGCCATATCTTCTTTATCCAATCATCTGTCACTGGGTGCTTCAGTAAAAAGTTGGTTATTATTTAGGTTTAAGTCCATTTTGCTCTCACTGTGAAAAATTACTCTGTACAACATATTAAATACACTACACAATAATTAACCCCTCCTTTCTTTTTTCTTCCATATTAGTTTACTCCTACCTCTAGTATACCCCTTCCCCCCAAATAGTGTATTAGAATAAAGTTGGTTCTGTGACAGGCTAGTTAATTGCTCTTTCAAATCTGTGTCCCTCCCCCTCCTTTAAAAATATTTATTTATCTATTACTGACTAGAGACAGAGAGAAATTGAGATGGGATTTGGAAGTAGGGAGGGAGAGAGACAGAGAGACATCTGCAGCTCTGCTTCAGCACTTGTGAAGTTTTTCCCCATGCAGTTGGGGACCAGTGTCTTGAACCTTGGTCCTTCCACCTGGCTCCCCACCCCTCCTCTTTAATGTTAAAAATCATGATTTTTTTCCAGGATAACTATATTTCCAATTAGTCCTGAAGTCCTCTTCATATTTTTCAGAGTTCTGTTGTATGAAGATGAATACAATTCTTTGTGATGAGAGAGGTATACAGTTGTGGATTCTAGGTCTGAATTTTATCCTCTTAGTAGAGATGTAAAATACTGACTCACTTGTCTGCCCCCAGTTTCCTTTTTACCTTGCCACTATGAAAATGCCCTCTTTCTACTCTATTGAGAATTAAAAGAGGTGGACACTGCTAACAAATTATCTGTGTATTAACACATTAAAATTAAGAGAAGCAGTGTTACTAACAATAGTAATAGTATTAGTATTTTCCTATCTATAAAAGCTACAAAATTTACAAAGACTAAAACTTTGGGGACAGGTGGTGGCACACTTGTATGAACACGCCTGTAACAATGCACAAAGGACCTGGGTTTGACCCCCGCCCCAGGCCCCACCTGCAAAGGGAAAGCTTCACGAATGGTGAAGCTGTGCTGCAGGTGTCTTTCTGTCTCTCTCCTCTATCACCCCTTTCCCTCTCAATTTCTGGCTGTCACTATCCAATAAGTAAATACCAAAAAAAAAAAAAAAAAAAAAAGACAAGGACTAAGACTCTTCCATGTGTTAAGTTTGACCTCTCTTTAGGACTGAGATAAGCCTAAATGGTTAGAAAAACCTATAGGCAGCATTCCTAAGCAACCATTTCAGACTTAAAGGAAATGTCCAAGTAAACCAGCAGAAAGTAGTTTCCTTTTTCTTACTAAGGGTCCGATAGGGATTGGATATGGTACTTGGGTTGACCCTAGAGTTGTGATTTAGTACAACTTTCTAATCTTGAGGACTGTGTTCCAAGTTCAGTGAGGGCATTTTTTTTTAACATGTTGCTGCTTATGAGCATCAAAGTGTTCTATACTTCTAATTTTTCCATACCATTTTTTTTCTTTTTCACCCACAGTCAGAATTCTCTTCTCTTAAAATAAGTAATTCCCCTTCTCTTTCCCTCTGCTGATCTGACATTCTTCTATAATGGTCATCTGGCCATTCATACTTAAATTTTCTCTTTTTCTTATACTGTGTCACTAATTCCTACCCACTCATTCTTTTTTCTTTTTTTTTTTTTTTAACTTTTTGAAATCTGAATTTAGTTCCATTGTTCTCTACTGTAACTACATGGGATATAGTCTCCAGAGACATCCATCATAACAAAACTGTCAATCCTTCATTAGTCTCTGACCTAATCCTCTCCCTTCCATTAACTATTTGAAATAGTGGATGACTGACTCACTCAAATCCCACCTCACCTCTCTCAGTAAAGCTGCCTTGACATAGCTCACACTAAGCTTTCCTTATCCAGTGGATAGCGCTAAACAGTATATTCAGTGCTTTATGGATGTACCTATTTTTTCCTCTTAATGCATTATAGACTTCTTGAGACAGACACCAAGTGTTGGGGAATTTGGTCTCCCTATAGATAGACAAATCTAGCACAAATATGAGCTCAGAAATGATGCTTAATATAAACTTAATTGATTATTTTCATTCTGATTATTGATCTATTTAATGCTCTTCTTTCTTCCTGATCAAATTCTATTAGTGCTTATTTTTATCCTAAGTCATATCTTCAAGTCATCTATTCTAACCAGAGAAGATGTATCCTCCTCTAGACCATTTATGTTACTGAGAACTGTGCTAGCCTAATAATGGTTGTCCCAAATATCCATGTCCTAATTCCCCAAATATATGACTGTTACCTTGTAAGGCAAAAAAGATTATGAAAATGATGTTAAGATCACTCTGGATTATTTAGGAGAACCCTAAATATAGTAATAAATATCCTCTATAAAAATGAGATGATGAAAGAGCCTACCCAGAAGAGGAGGTAGCTATATGACCATAGTATAGGTTGGATTGGTGTTGCCAAAAGCCTAGGAATAATGGTGGCCTTCAAAAATTAAAAGAGGATGAGGAACAGATTCTCACCTGGAGCCTACAGAAAAACCATCCCTGCATGACTTTAATCTCATGAAAATATTTTCTACTTTTGGCATAAAGAACTATAAGAGAATAAATTTGCGTTGTTTTTAAGCTACCATACTGATGGTAACAATCATATAAATTCAAACCATATATCTGGTTTGAAACCCTATATATCTGCTAATATTTGACTTAAATACCATTGTTAGCTGTCTTTTGATTGGAACAAATAAGAATTGTTTTAGTGGTCCAGGAGGTGGTGCAATGTATAAATCATTGAACTCTCAAGCATGAAGTTTTGAATTCGATCCCTGGCAGCACATGTACCAGAGTGATGTCTGGTTCTCTTCTCTTCTCTTCTCTTCTCTTCTCTTCTCTTCTCTTCTCTTCTCTTCTCTTCTCTTCTCTTCTCTTCTCTTTCTCTGTCTCTCTCTCTCTCTCTCCTATCTTTCTCATAAATAAATAAAATCTTTTCTAAAAAGAATTATTTTAGTTCTCCAACAATATTGAAAACTTCAAAGGTCAGATATTCAACTATAGTTTATAGCCCAAATCTGGGCACAAAATATTTACCAGAGAAAATTTAGTTGAGTATCTCAAATGGAAATATTTGCCTCCTAAGTAGAAAATGGTGCTTAAATTCATCAGGGAACAAAATGAATGAATTTGATAGTGAATTATCTATCCGGGTAGTTGTGAAGTTAAATATCATTAGGCTTTTATACTAACCACATGCTTTCTAAGTTACTTTTGATTTCAAGAGGCTATGATTTTTCTGAATTCTGATGGGCCTTCCTCATGTTGTAATCATGTGGCCTCCTTAAGGTCACAGGTATTCTTTTTTTATTTTGTGGGTTAATGGTTTACAGTATAGTCTATAACACTAGGCAGAGCCTCTTATTTTCCCTTGACTGGTGTCTAGGACACACACCAACACCCCCATGTTCCTTTATCCTACCCCTTTCCCCAGAGTCCTTTGCTTTGGTGCAATATGCCACACCCAGTCCAAGTTTGACTTTATATCTTCCATTACTGTCATTTATTCTTAAGTTCCAACCATTATTTGAAGATAGAAATGAATTCTAACAAACCTCGTACAAAAACCATTTTATAGTTTGAAAGCATTTCCCACCCACAATCTCACTTGATTATCACACCAAACCTTCACAGTGACATGGCAGGAACTATTTCCCTGCAGAGAAGTAAAGAGACCTACTCAAGGTCATGCAGCCACATTTTGCAGTAACAATGGTACCAAATACAAATACAGTCTGAAATAGTCCTTCCAAAGGATCAGGGAGCTGTGATGGAAGTAGAACCTTCTGTGACTCTAGTATTGTCCATCCCAGTGCTTATAAAGGCAAATTGCATACTTTGTCCTTGCTTCAGGGAAATGTGAATAGAAGAATTCTCACTCTGCCTATTTTTTGGCAGACAAAAATCTCACACTACAGGGTAAAATATTGCTTCTTTTTTTTTCTTTCCTATTCTTTGGGATTGAAACTGCTTTAGTCAATTAGACGTTCTTTTTTTTTATTTTATATACTAGCACTAAAAAACCTTTCATATATCCAACTTCTGCCATCTCTGTTTTTGGTTAACCCATTATATTTCTTCTTGGCTCCTCTATGTCCACAAAAATAGCTGATTTACATGTTTGAGATTAAACCTGAGGTGATTATTTTCTACTTTTTTTTTTTTGCCTCCATGGTTATTGTTAGGGCTCTGTGCCTGCACTATGAATCCACTGTTCCTGTGGCCATTTTTTTTTTTTTTTTGATAAGAGAGAGAAATAGAGGCGGGGAAGATAGAGAGGGAGAGAGAAAGATAGATACAGACATGTGCAGACCTGCTTCACCACTTGGGAAGTGACCTATAGGTGCAAGATTATTTACTTGTTTATTTGATTGTTTGTTTTTACCAAAGCACCATTCAACTCTGACATGTGGTGATGTCAGGAATTGAATCTCTGAGTCCTCTGGCTTATAAGTTAGAATTATAACAGTCTGAGTTATCTCCCTAACCCTCCTTTATTCCTTTCTATGGAAAAGTCATATTTCATCATATTTTGCTTATATGATTAATGAAAATTTGTGTTATTTCCACATTTTTGACTATTATGAATAATGTCACTGTGGACATTGTGCATAAATTTCTGTGTGGGCACTTGCTTTGAGTTCTCTTAAGTTGTTAACCTAATGGAAATGGAATTGCTGCTTGGTTATGTGTTAATAATACTCTTTTTTATCTTTTTGAAGAACTTCCAAACTGTTTTCAGTATATCTACTTGAAAGGATTCCAATATAACTTTAGCAAAAGGAGAGGAGCTGAGGATAGGAGGAGGAGTAGAAGGGGATGCTCATGGTGGTGCTGCCTCTGGGAGCTGTTGGCTATGCTCTGTCAAGAGCATCATGTCCCAGGCTGATTACTGTCATGGGAACCAATCCAAGTTAATCTACAGAAGTGCAGCTCATCTCAGAGGGTGTTAGCTGTGCTGTGCCAAGCCCAAAGAGTGGCCTAGAATTAGATCTTTTGATTGGGATAAAGATGGAACAGAAGGTTCATTTTTTACCTTGGAACAGGATGGAGAAACCAACACATTTTGTTTGTTAGCTGAGGAGATTGCTGTAAATAAAGGGCTCATTGCCAAGACTCTTCTCATACCATCCCGCCTAACTCAATGGCAGGCTTGGCTGGGGTAATGTTTTCTGGCCATCTTGTCCTTTCATCTGCTTAAGCTAGTAACACTGTCACTTTGAGTCCTGGCTCTTCTCTCTCTGGCTCTGATTCCTCTGGTAAGTCTGCAGTCCAGATGTTTGGGTATTTAGCAAATGCACTTTCCTGATGCCTTGGCAGGGTTGCTTTCAGATGGGGATGAATATTTGATGCTGTTGGTTGTTGGGAACATGTACACTGAAATGACCAGTAAAGTCCCTACCTTGAATTCTCTGCATCTCTAATTCTTTTTATAGTGACAGCTGATACATCATTTAGAGGAAACTTACTGGGAGTAAGGGAAAGCCAGTCCTATATTTTCTCCCTTTTTCTTGGGACTATGTAGGCCTCCCAGATTATAGATAAGGGTCCCTTGTGTGGGTCCCCCAGATCATAGAGGATAGAATATTTATGTCTGTCTTTCTTTGGAATTTAATCCCCTCCCTTCCCCACACATTCAAAATTCCTTCCCACTGTGTTCCACTGCCTTGCCTATTACTTCATGTCTTTAAAAATTCTTTTTAAGCTAAGAAGATCATAGTGAACACCTAAAAC